>NW_027552214.1:0-38083 GCF_045843805.1 Urocitellus parryii
ATCACTTTCATTGAAAGGGTTGCCAAGTTTCCAAAAAACTACGAGTTTCCGGAAATCTCAGCAAACATTTTTTCACCCAATCATGATGATACTTGCAGGTAATGATCAGTACACCAATCCCACATGGCTCACCAAATTTCGTTCTTCTAGGTTAAACCGTTCCTTTGCAGTAACCGTTTTCATGTTTAGGTTTCACTCTGTTTTCTCCTATATGGATACATGTAGTTGGAACTCTAAATCAAACACGGTTTGTGCTAGCTCTTTGAAACGTTGCACAATAATATAGTTCCAAGTTCTATCGCGATGGTTTGTATCCTATTGAAGTAGCACCAAGCAGAGTTGACGAGAATCACATTCATTGAAAGGGGTTGCAAAGCTTCCAAAAAAATACGAGTTTCTTGAAATCTCAGCAAACATTTTTTCATCCAAACATGATGATACTTGCAGGTAATGATCCGTACCCCAGTCCCACTTGGCTCACCAAATTTCGTTCTTCTAGGTTAAACCGTTCCTTTGCAGTAACCGTTTTCATGTTTAGGTTTCACTCTGTTTTCTCCTATATGGATACATGTATTGGAACTCTAAATCAAACACGGTTTGTGCTAGCTCTTTGATACTTGGCACAATAATGTAGTTCCAAGTTCTATGGCTATGGTTTGTGTCCTATGGAAGTAGCCCCAAGCAGAGACTGACGAGAATCACTTTCATTGAAAGGGGTTGCTAAGCTTCCAAAAAACTACGAGTTTCCTGAAATCTCAGCAAACATTTTTTCACCCAATCTTGATGATATTTGCAGGTAATGATCAGTACAGCAGTCCCACTTGGCTGACAAAGTTTCGTTATTCTAGGTTAAACCGTTAATTGCAGTAACCGTTTTCATGTTTAGGTTTCACTCTGTTTTCTCCTATATGGATACATGTAGTTGGAACTCTAAATCAAACACGGTTTGTGCTACCTCTTTGAAACATGGCACAACAATGTAGTTCCAAGTTCTATGGCTGTGGTTTGTGTCCTATGGACGTAGCCCCAAGCAGAGACTGATGAGAATCACTTTCATTGAAAGGGGTTGCCAAGCTTCCAAAAAACTACGAGTTTCCTGAAATCTCAGCACACATTTTTTCACCCAATCGTGATGATACTTGCAGGTAATGATCAGTACACCAATCCCACATGGCTCACCAAATTTCGTTCTTCTAGGTTATACCATTCCTTTGCAGTAACCATTTTCATGTTTAGGATTCACTCTGTTTTCTCCTATATGGATACATGTAGTTGGAACTCTAAATCAAACACGGTTTGTGCTACCTCTTTGAAACTTGGCACAATAATGTAGTTCCAAGTTCTTTGCCTATGGTTTGTGTCCTATTGCAGTAGCCCCAAGCAGAGACTGATGAGAATCACTTTCATTGAAAGGGATTGCCAAGCTTCCAAAAAACTACGAGTTTCCTAAAATCTCAGCAAACATTTTTTCACCCAATCTTGATGATAATTGCAGGTAATGATCAGTACACCAGTCCCACTTGGCTGAACAAGTTTCGTTCTCCCAGGTTAAACCGTTCCTTGCAGTAACCGTTTTCATGTTTAGGTTTCACTCTGTTTTCTCCTATATGGATACATGTAGTTGGAACTCTAAATCAAACACTGTTTGTGCTAGCTCTTTGAAACTTGGCACAATAATGTAGTTCCAAGTTGTATGGCTATGGTTTGTGTCCTATGGAAGTAGCCCCAAGCAGAGACTGACGAGAATCACTTTCATTGAAAGGGGTTGCCAGCTTCCAAAAAATTACGAGTTTCCGGAAATCGCAGCAAACATTTTTCACCCAATCTTGATGATACATCCATTTAATGATCAGTACACCAATCCCACTTGGCTCACCAAATTTCGTTCTTCTAGGTTAAACCGTTCCTTTGCAGTAACGGTTTTCATGTTTAGGTTTCACTGTGTTTTCTCGTATATGGATACATGTATTTGGAACTCTAAATCAAACACGGTTTGTGCTAGCTCTTTGAAACTTGGCACAATAATGTAGTTCCAAGTTCTATGGCTATGGTTTGTGTCCTATGGAAGTAGCCCCAAGCAGAGACTGATGAGAATCACTTTCATTGAAATGGGTTGTCAAGCTTCCAAAAAACTACAAGTTTCCTGAAATCTCAGCAAACATTCTTTCTCCCAATCTTTATGATACTTCCATTTAATGATCAGTGCACCAATCCCACTCGGCTCACCAAATTTCGTTCTTCTACATTAAACCGTTCCTTGGAAGTAACCGTTTTCATGTTAAGGTTTCACTCTGGTTTTCTCCTATATGGATACATGTAGTTGGAACTCTAAATCAAACACGGTTTGTGCTAGCTCTTTGAAACTTTGCAAAATAATGTAGTTCCAAGTTCTTTGGCGATGGTTTGTGTCCTATTGAAATAGCCCCAAGCAGAGACTGACGAGAATCACTTTCATTGAAAGGGGTTGCGAAGCTTCCAAAAAACTACGAGTTTCCTGAAACCTCAGCAAACATTTTTTCACCCAATCGTGATGATACTTGCAGGTAATGATCAGTACACCAATCCCACATGGCTCACCAAATTTCGTTCTTCTAGGTTAAACCTTGCGTTTGCAGTACCGTTTTCATGTTTAGGTTTCACTCTGTTTACTCCTATATGGATACATGTAGTTGGAACTCTAAATCAAACACGGTTTGTGCTAGCTCTTTGAAACTTGGCAAAATAATGTAGTTCCAATTTTTATGTTTATGGTTTGTGTCTTATGGAAGTAGCCCCAAGCAGAGACTGACGAGAATCACTTTCATTGAAAGGGGTTGCCAAGCTTCCAAAAAACTACGAGTTTCCTGAAATCATCAAATATTTTTTCATCCAATCTTGATGATACTTGCAGGTAATGATCAGTACACCAGTCCCACTTGGCTCACCAAATTTCGTTCTTCTAGGTTAAACCATTCCTTTGCAGTAACCGTTTTCATGTTTAGGTTTCACTCTGTTTTCTCCTGTATGGATACATGTAGTTTGAACTCTAAATCAAACACGGTTTGTGCTAGCTCTTTGAAACTTGTCACTACAAGGTAGTTCCAAGTTCTATGGTTATGGTTTGTGTCCTATGGAAGTAGCCCCAAGCAGAGATTGATGAGAATCACTTTCATTGAAAGGGGTTGCCAAGCTTCCAAAAAACTACGAGTCTCCTGAAATCTCAGCAAACATTTTTTCCCCCAATCTTGATGATACTTGCAGGTAATGATCAGTACACCAGTCCCACTTGGCTCACCAAATTTCGTTCTTCTAGGTTAAACCGTTCCTTTGCAGTAACCGTTTTCATGTTTAGGTTTCACTTTGTTTTCTCCTATACGGATACATGTAGTTGGAACTCTAAATAAAACACGGTATGTGCTAGCTCTTTTCTTCTTGGCAAAATGATGTAGTTCCACTTTCTATCGCTATGGTTTGTGTTGTATTGAAGTAGCCGCAAGCAGAGACTGACGAGAGTCACTTTCATTGAAAGAGTTGCCAAGCTTCCAAAAAACTACGAGTTTCCTGAAATCTCAGCAAACATTTTTTCACCCAATCTTGATGATACTTGCAGGTAATGATCAGTACACAAATCCCACTTGGCTCATCAAATTTCGTTCTTCTAGTTTAAAACCGTTCCTTTGCAGTAACCGTTTTCATGTTTAGGTTCCACTCTGTTTTCTCCTATATGGATACATGTAGTTGGAACTCTAAATCAAACACGGTTTGTGCTACCTCTTTGAAACTTGGCACAATAATGTAGTTCGAAGTTCTATGGCTATGGTTTGTTTCCTATGGAAGTAGCCCAAAGCAGAGACTGACAAGAATCACTTTCATTGAAAGGGTTGCCAATCTTACAAAAAACTACGAGTTTCCAGAATTCTCAGCAAACATTTTTTCACCCAAACTTGTTGATACTTGCAGGTAATGATCAGTACAGCAATCCCACTTGGCTCAAAAAAATTTCGTTCTTCTAGGTTAAACCGTTCCTTTGCAGTAACTGTTTTCATGTTTAGGTTTCACTCCGTTTTCTCCTATATGGATACATGTATTTGGAACTCTAAATCAAACACGGTTTGTGCTAGCTCTTTGAAACTTGGTACAATAATGTAGTTCCTAGTTCTATGGCTATGGTTTGTGTCCTATGGAAGTAGCCCCAAGCATAGACTGACAAGAATCACTTTCATTGAAAGGGGTTGCCAGGCTTCCAAAAAACTACGAGTTTCCTGAAATCTCAGCAAACATTTTTTCACCCAATCTTGATGATACTTCCATTTAATGATCAGTACACAAATCCCACTAGGCTCACCAAATTTCGTTCTTCTAGGTTAAACCGTTCCTTTGCAGTAACCGTTTTCAGCTTTAGGTTTCACTTTGTTTTCTCCTATATGGATACATGTAGTTGGAACTCTAAATCAAACACGGTTTGTGCTAGGTCTTTGAAACTTGGCAAAATAATGTAGTTTCCAAGTTCTATGGCTATGGTTTGTGTCCTATGGAAGTAGCCCCACGCAGAGACTGACGAGAATCACTTTCATTGAAAGGGGTTTCCAAGCTTCCTAAAAACTACGAGTTTCCTGAAATCTCAGCAAACATTTTTGCACCCAATCTTGATGATACTTGCAGGTAATGATCAGTACAGAAGTCCCACTTGGCTCACCAAATTTCGTTCTTCTAGGTTAAACCGTTCCTTTGCAGTAACCGTTTTCATGTTTAGGTTTCACTCTGTTTTCTCCTATATGGATACATGTAGTTGGAACTCTAAATCAAACACGGTTTGTGCTAGCTCTTTGAAACTTAGCAAAATCATGTAGTTGGAAAGTTCTATCGCTACGGTTTGTGTGCTATGGAAGTAGCCCCAAGCAGAGACTGACGAGAATCACTTTCATTGAAAGGGATTGCCAAGCTTCCAAAAACTACGAGTTTCCTGAAATCTCAGCAAACATTTTTTCTCCCAATCTTTATGATACTTCCATTTAATGATCAGTACACCCATCCCACTTGGCTCACCAAATTTCGTTCTTCTAGGTTAACCCGTTCCTTTGCAGTAACCGTTTTCATGTTTAGGTTTCACTGTTTTCTCCTATATGGATACATGTAGTTGGAACTCTAAATCAAACACGGTGTGTGCTAGCTCTTTGAAACATGGCACAATAATGTAGTTCCATGTTCTATGGCTATGGTTTGTGTCCTATGGAAGTAGCCCCAAGCAGAGACTGACGAGAATCACTTTCATTGAAAGGGGTTGCCAAGCTTCCAAAAAACTACGAGTTTCCTGAAATCTCAGCAAACATTTTTTCACCCATTCTTGATGATACTTCCATTTAATGATCAGTACACCAATCCGACTAGGCTCACCAAATTTCGTTCTTCTAGATTAAACCATTCCCTTGCAGTAACCGTTTTCATGTTTAGGTTTCACTCTGTTTTCTCCTATATGGATACATGTAGTTGGAACTCTAAAATCAAACACGGTTTCTGCTACCTCTTTGAAACTTGGCACAATAATGTAGTTCGAAGTTCTATGGCTATGGTTTGTTTCCTATGGAAGTAGCCCAAAGCAGATACTGACAAGAATCACTTTCATTGAAAGGGTTGCCAAGCTTCCAAAAAAAATACGAGTTTCCTGAATTCTCAGCAAACATATTTTCACCCAATTTGATGATACTTCCATGTAATGATCAGTAGAGCAGTCCCACTTGGCTGACCAAATTTCGTTCTTCTAGGTTAAACCGTTCCTTTGCAGTAACCGTTTTCATGTTTAGGTTTCACTCTGTTTTCTCCGATATGGATACATGTAGTTGGAACTCTAAATCAAACACGGTTTTTGCTAGCTCTTTGAAACTTGGCACAATAATGTAGTTCTAAGTTCTATGGCTATGGTTTGTGTCCTAAGGAAGTAGCCCCAAGCAGAGACTGACGAGAATCACTTTCATTGAAAGGGGTTTCAAAGCTTCAAAAAAACTACGAGTTTGCTGAAATCTCAGCAAACATTTTTTCTCCCAATCTTTATGATACTTCCATTTAATGATCAGTACACCCATCCCACTTGGCTCACCAAATTTCGTTCTTCTAGGTTAAACCGTTCCATTGCAGTAACCGTTTTCATGTTTAGTTTTCACTCTGTTTTCTCCTATATGGATACATGTAGTTGGAACTCTAAATCAAACACGGTGTGTGCTAGCTCTTTGAAACTTGGCACAATAATGTAGTTCCCAGTTCTATGGCTATGGTTTGTGTCCTATGGAAGTAGCCCCAAGCAAAGACTGACGAGAATCACTTTCATTGAAAGGGGTTGCCAATCTTCCAAAAAACTACGAGTTTCCTGAAATATCAGCAAACATTTTTCTCCCAATCTTTATGATACTTCCATTTAATGATCAGTACACCAATCCACAGGGCTCACCAAATTTCGTTCTTCTAGGTTAAACCGTTCCTTTGCAGTAACCGTTTTCATATTTAGGTTTCACTATGTTTTCTCCTATATGGATACATGTAGTTGGAACACTAAATCAAACACGGTTTGTGCTAGCTCTTTGAAACTTGGCACAATAATGTAGTTCCAAGTTCTATGGCTATGGTTTGTGTCCTATGGAAGTAGCCCCAAGCAGAGACTGACGAGAATCACTTTCATTGAAAGGGGTTGCCAAGCTTCCAAATACTACTAGTTTCCTGAAATCTCAGCAAACATTTTTTCACCCAATCTTGATGATACTTCCATTTAATGATCAGTACACCATTCCCACTAGGCTCACCAAATTTCGTTCTTCTAGGTTAAACCGTTCCTTTGCAGTAACCGTATTCATGTTTAGGTTTCACTCTGTTTTCTCCTATATGGATACATGTAGTTGGAACTCTAAATCAAACACGGTCTGTGCTAGCTCTTTGAAACTTGGCACAATAATGTAGTTCCAAGTTCTATGGCTTTTGTTTGTGTGTTATGGAAGTAGCCCCAAGCAGAGACTGAGGAGAATCACTTTCATTGAAAGGGTTGCCAAGCTTCCAAAAAACTACGTGTTTCCTGAAATCTCAGCAAACATTTTTTCTCCCAATCTTGATGATACTTCCATTTAATGATCAGTACACCAATCCCACTTGACTCACCAAATTTCGTTCGTCTAGGTTAAACCGTTCCTTTGCAGAAACCGTTTTCTTGTTTAGGATTCACTCTGTTTTCTCCTATATGGACACATGTAGTTGGAACTCTAAATCAAACACGGTTTGTGCTAGCTCTTTTCAACTTGGCACAATAATGTACTTCCAAGTTCTATGGCGATGGTTTGTGTCCTATTGAAGTAGTCGTAAGCAGAGTCTGACGAGAATCACTTTCATTGAAAGATGTTGCCAAGCTTCCAAAAAACTACGAGTTTCCTGAAATCTCAGCAAACATTTTTTCACCCAATCTTGATGATACTTTCATTTAATGATCAGTACACCAATCCGACTAGGCTCACCAAATTTCGTTCTTCTAGGTTAAACCATTCCATTGCACTAACCGTTTTCATGTTTAGGTTTCACTCTGTTTTCTCCTATATGGATACATGTAGTTGGAACTCTAAATCAAACACCGTTTGTGCTAGCTCTTTGAAACTTGGCACAATAATGTAGTTCCATGTTCTATGGCTATGGTTTGTGTCCTATGGAAGTAGCCCCAAGCAGAGACTGACGAGAATCACTTTAATTGAAAGGGGTTTCAAAGTTTCCAAAAAACTACGAGTTTGCTGAAATCTCAGCAAACATTTTTTCTCCCAATCTTTATGATACTTTGATTTAATGATCAGTACACCAATCCCACTTGGCTCACCAAATTTTGTTCTTCTAAGTTAAACCGTTCCTTTACAGTAACCGTTTTCATGTTTAGTTTTCACTCTGTTTTCTCCTATATGGATACATGTACTTGGAACTCTAAATCAAACACGGTTTGTGCTAGCTCTTTGAAACTTGGCACAATAATGTAGTTCCAAGTTCTTGTCTATGGTTTGTGTCCTATGGAAGTAGCCCCAAGCAGAGACTGACGAGAATCACTTTCATTGAAAGGGGTTGCCAAGCTTCCATAAAACTACGCGTTTCCTTAAATCTCAGCAAACATTTTTTCAACCAATCTTGATGATACTTCCATTTAATGATCAGTACACCAATCCGACTAGGCTCACCAAATTTCGTTCTTCTAGGTTAAACCATTCCGTTGCAGTAACCGTTTTCATGTTTAGTTTTCACTCTGTTTTCTCCTATATGGATACATGTAGTTGGAACTCTAAATCAAACACGGTTTGTGCTAGCTCTTTGAAACTTGGCACAATAATGTAGTTCCAAGTTCTATGGCTATGGTTTGTGTCCTATTGAAGTAGCCCCAAGCAGAGACTGACGAGAATCACTTTCATTGAAAGGGTTGCCAAGCTTCCAAAAAACTACGAGTTTCCTGAATTCTCAGCAAACTTTTTTCACCCAATCTTGATGATACGTGCAAGTAATGATCAGTACACCAGTCCCACTTGGCTCACCATATTTCGTTCTTCTAGGTTAAACCGTTCCTTTGCAGTAACCGTTTTCATGTTTAGGTTTCACTCTGTTTTCTCCTATATGGATACATGTAGTTGGAACTCTAAATCAAACACTGTTTGTGCTAGCTCTTTGAATCGTGGACAATAATGTAGTTCCAAGTTCTATGGCTTTTGTTTGTGTGTTATGGAAGTAGCCCCAAGCAGAGACTGACGAGAATCACTTTCATTGAAAGGGGTTTCCAAGCTTCAAAAAAACTACAAGTTTCTTGAAATCTCAGCAAACATTTTTTCTCCCAATCTTGATGATACATCCATTTAATGATCAGTACACCAGTCCCACTTGGCTCACCAAATTTCGTTCTTCTAGGTTAAACCATTTCTTTGCAATAACCGTATTCATGTTTAGGTTTCACTCTGTTTTCTCCTATATGGATACATGTAGTTGGAACTCTAAATCAAACATGGATTGTGCTAGCTCTTTGAAACTTGGCACAATAATGTAGTTCCAAGTTCTATGGCTATGGTTTGTGTCCTATGGAAGTAGCCCCAAGCAGAGACTGACGAGAATCACTTTCATTGAAAGGGGTTGCCAAGCTTCCATAAACTACGAGTTTCCTGAAATCTCAGCAAACATTTTTTACCCAGTCTTGATGATACTTCCATTTAATGATCAGTACACCAATCCGACTAGGCTCACCAAATTTCGTTCTTCTAGGTTAAACCATTCCGTTGCAGTGACCGTTTTCATGTTTAGGTTTCACGCTGTTTTCTCCTATATGGATACATGTGGTTGGAACTCTAAATCAAACACCGTTTGTGCTAGCTCTTTGAAACTTGGCACAATAATGTAGTTCCAAGTTCTATGGCAATGGTTTGTGTCCTATGGAAGTAGCCCCAAGCAGAGACTGACGAGAATCACTTTCATTGAAAGGGGTTGCCAAGCTTCCAAAAAACTACGAGTTTGCTGAAATCTCAGCAAATATTTTTTCTCCCAATCTTTATGATACTTTGATTTAATGATCAGTACAACAATCCCACTTGGCTCACCAAATTTCGTTCTTCTAGGTTAAACCGTTCCTTTGCAGTAACCGTTTTCATGTTTAGTTTTCACTCTGTTTTCTCCTATATGGATACATGTAGTTGGAACTCTAAATCAAACACGGTTTGTGCTAGCTCTTTGAAACTTGGCACAATCATGTAGTTCCAAGTTCTATGGCTATGGTTTGTGTCCTATGGAAGTAGCCCCAAGCAGAGACTGACGAGAATCACTTTCATTGAAAGGGGTTGCCAAGCTTCCAAAAACTACGTGTTTCCTGAATTCTCAGCAAACATTTTTTCACCCAGTCTTGATGATAGTTGCAAGTAATGATCAGTACACCAGTCCCACTTGGGTCACCAAATTTCGTTCTTCTAGGTTAAACCGTTCCTTTGCAGTAACCGTTTTCATGTTTAGGTTTCACTCTGTTTTCTCCTATATGGATACATGTAGTTTGAACTCTAAATCAAACACAGTTTGTGCTAGCTCTTTAAAACGTGGCACAATAATGTAGTTCCAATTTCTATGGCTTTTGTTTGTGTGTTATGGAAGTAGCCCCAAGCAGAGACAGATGAGAATCACTTTCATTGAAAGGGGTTGCCAAGGTTCCAAAAAACTACGAGTTTCTGGAAATCTCAGCAAACATTTTTTCACCCAATCTTGATGATACTTGCAGGCAATGATCAGTACACCAATCCCACATGGCTCACCAAATTTCGTTCGTCTAGGTTAAACCATTCCTTTGCAGAAACCGTTTTCATGTTTAGGATTCACTCTGTTTTCTCCTATATGGATACATGTAGTTGGAACTCTAAATCAAACACGGTTTGTGCTAGCTCTTTTCAACGTGGCACAATAATGTAGTTCCAAGTTCTATGGCGATGGTTTGTGTCCTATTGAATTAGTCCCAAGCAGAGTCTGACGAGAATCACTTTCATTGAAAGGTGTTGCCAAGCTTCCAAAAAACTATGAGTTTCCTGAAATCTCAGCAAACATTTTTTCACCCAATCTTGATGATACATCCATTTAATGATCAGTACACCAATCCCACTTGGCTCACCATATTTCGTTCTTCTAGTTTAAACCGTTCCTTTGCAGTAACCGTATTCATGATTAGGTTTCACTCTGTTTTCTCCTATACGGATACATGTAGTTGGAACTCTAAATCAAACACAGTTTGTGCTACCTCTTTGAAACTTGGCACAATAATGTAGTTCTAAGTTCTATGGCTATGGTTTGTGTCCTATGGAAGTAGCCCCAAGCAGAGACTGACTAGAATCACTATCATTGAAAGGGGTTGCCAAGCTTCCAAAAAACTACGAGTTTCCTGAAATCTCAGCAAATATTTTTTCACCCAATCTTGATGATACTTCCATTTAATGATCAGTACACCAATCCGACTAGGCTCACCAAATTTCGTTCTTCTAGGTTAAACCATTCCATTGCAGTAACCGTTTTCATGTTTAGGTTTCACTCTGTTTTCTCCTATATGGATACATGTAGTTGGAACTCTAAATCAAACACCGTTTGTGCTAGCTTTTTGAAACTTGGCACAATAATGTAGTTCCATGTTCTATGGCTATGGTTTGTGTCCTATGGAAGTAGCCCCAAGCAGAGACTGACGAGAATCACTTTCATTGAAAGGGGTTGCCAAGCTTCCACAAAACTACGAGTTTCCTGAATTCTCAGCAAACATTTTTTCACCCAATCTTGATGATACTTGCAGGTAATGATCAATACAGCAGTCCCACTTGGCTCACCAAATTTCGTTCTTCTAGGTTAAACCGTTCCTTTGCAGTAACCGTTTTCATGTTTAGGTTTCACTCTGTTTTCTCCTATATGGATACATGTAGTTGGAACTCTAAATCAAACACGGTTTCTGCTAGCTCTTTGAAACTTGGCACAATAATGTAGTTCGAAGTTCTATGGCTATGGTTTGTGTCCTATGGAAGTAGCCCCAAGCAGAGACTGACGAGAATCACTTTCATTGAAAGGGGTTGCCAAGCTTCCATAAACTACGAGTTTCCTGAAATCTCAGCAAACATTTTTTACCCAGTCTTGATGATACTTCCATTTAATGATCAGTACACCAATCCGACTAGGCTCACCAAATTTCGTTCTTCTAGGTTAAACCATTCCGTTGCAGTGACCGTTTTCATGTTTAGTTTTCACTCTGTTTTCTCCTATATGGATACATGTGGTTGGAACTCTAAATCAAACACCGTTTGTGCTAGCTCTTTGAAACTTGGCACAATAATGTAGTTCCAATTTCTATGGCAATGGTTTGTGTCCTATGGAAGTAGCCCCAAGCAGAGACTGACGAGAATCACTTTCATTGAAAGGGGTTGCCAAGCTTCCAAAAAACTACGAGTTTGCTGAAATCTCAGCAAATATTTTTTCTCCCAATCTTTATGATACTTTGATTTAATGATCAGTACAACAATCCCACTTGGCTCACCAAATTTCGTACTTCTAGGTTAAACCGTTCCTTTGCAGTAACCGTTTTCATGTTTAGTTTTCACTCTGTTTTCTCCTATATGGATACATGTAGTTGGAACTCTAAATCAAACACGGTTTGTGCTAGCTCTTTGAAACTTGGCACCATAATGTAGTTCCAAGTTCTATGGCTATGGTTTGTGTCCTATGGAATTAGCCCCAAGTAGAGACTGACGAGAATCACTTTCATTGAAAGGGTTGCCAAGCTTCCAAAAAACTACGAGTTTCCTGAATTCTCAGCAAACATTTTTTCACCCAATCTTGATGATAATTGCAAGTAATGATCAGTACACCAGTCCCACTTGGCTCACCAAATTTCGTTCTTCTAGGTTAAACCGTTCCTTTGCAGTAAACGTTTTCATGTTTAGGTTCCACTCTGTTTTCTCCTATATGGATACATGTAGTTGGAACTCGAAATCAAACATGGTTTGTGCTAGCTCTTTGAAACTTGGCACAATAATGTAGACCCATGTTCTATGGCAATGGTTTGTGTCCTATGGAAGTATCCCCAAGCAGAGACTGACGAGAATCACTTTCATTGAAAGGGGTTGCCAATCTTCCAAAAAACTACGAGTTTCCTGAATTCTCAGCAAACATTTTTTCACCCAATCTTGATGATACTTGCAGGTAATGATCAGTACAGAAGTCCCACTTGGCTCACCAAATTTCGTTCTTCTAGGTTAAACCGTTCCTTGGCAGTCACCGTTTTCAAGTTTAGGTTCCACTCTGTTTTCTCCTATATGGATACATGTAGTTGGAACTCTAAATCAAACACGGTTTGTGCTAGCTCTTTGAAACTTGGCACAATAATGTAGTTCTAAGTTCTATGGCTATGCTTTGTGTCCTATGGAAGTAGCGCCATGCAGAGACTGACGAGAATCACTTTCATTGAAAGGGGTTGCCAAGCTTCCAAAAAACTACGAGATTCCGGAAATCTCAGCAAACATTTTTTCACCCAATCGTGATGATACTTGCAGATAATGATCAGTACACCAATCCCACATGGCTCACCAAATTTCGTTCTTCTAAGTTAAACCGTTCCTTTGCAGTAACCGTTTTCATGTTTAGGATTCACTCTGTTTTCTCCTGTATGGATACATGTAGTTGGAACTCTAAATCAAACACGGTTTGTGCTAGCTCTTTGAAACTTGGCACAATAATGTATTTCCAAGTTCTATCGTGATGGTTTGTGTCCTATTGAAGTAGCCCCAAGCAGAGACTGACGAGTGTCTCGACCCCTTGCCCGCAAGGAAGACGCAACTCGGGAATCTTCTCTCAGCAGTTTATTCAGGTCCTTGATACTTTTTCTTCTATCTCCTGGATGCCCCTCCCAGCCTTAATAAAGCACCTCAAGCCCCAATGCGAAGCTGCCACGTGGACTTTTCTCACAGGTTGCCAAGTCACAGCGTGCCAACTCATTCTGATAAGGAGTTGTTTGTCACAGACTACAGGGGAAACCAGCGCCATCTTGTAATGGCGGCCACAGTTCACAGAAACGGCTCACCACAGTTCCCCCTTTTTTGTTTTTGTATGACAATACAGGCGAGAGTAGAGGTCCTATCCCACTGTGCAGAAGTGGCTGCATAGTATGGCTCAGCCCTAAGGAGGCGCCTTCCCCAGATCCGAGGCCATATCAGCCGACGCCTTTTTTCGTGGGGCGGGGCGTGGATAAGGTGGGGTAAGGAAGGACGTCAAACCCGCATGCAATAGGACATGCTCTCCTTGAGGTCCACTCCAAGGATCACTCAAGTGCAGTGCCTTGCCTCGCATCCTGTACCGTGACGATGGTGGACGGAGGGGGATAGCTGAGGCTGAACTGTGGCTGTGTACAATGACAAACAAGTTGACAGCACCCTGAAAGAAAGGCACGGACTTTAAAGCGATAGAGAAGCACTAGTGTGGAAACCCATCTGCGTGCAATGGCAGCAAGACCAGCAGAGTGCAAGGGCTTTCCAACACTAAGAGAACAGCGAGGAAAGACATGTCGATCCCAGTGCAATGTTATAATAACTTGGGGTGCAACGACCATGTCAAAGATTTACTGTTTAAGATGCGCAAGCCAGACTTGAGGTGAATTGCCATTTTCTAAAGCTGCAAGAGCTTGTATGATCATAGCCTTATCGTGAGCATTGCGGGCCTTGAGGCGACAGAGAAACCACAAACAGAGGAACATACCGAAGCAACACATTGCACCAAAAACGCCTACCCCCACCCACTCTTTAAAAAAGGAAAAGGCAGAAGATATCCAATCGGTGAATTGTCCCAAAGTCACGGGATCGACACGGGTACTGTTCAAGACAGCTATTTGGGTTAGTTGAGACTGGATCATGTCTTCCGCTTCCATGGACCAGTTTCCGGCCAAATATTCGCCAATGATGCGGGAAGCATTCCTGGAATCATTAAATCTGACAGAGGTTATGCATAAATGTGCACGTTGGTCAACGCAACCCAAAAGCACCAAGTCAGCTAATTCTTCTACCTGAGCTTGGAGTAAATCTATTCTTTGGTTGGGAGCTAAAATCCCTGACAAAATATGTTGATTAATTTTACTTTGAGATTTGAGTATGTTGGAAGTTTGTTGAATAACCTGATCAATAGTGGCAGCAGTTTGGACCTGATTAAGAGCCTGTTTGCATTCAGCAAGCTGCTCCTTAATCTTCACTTTATCAGTTAAAAGAGCATCCTTTACCAATCTCCATAGAGAGAAAGTAGCAATCAGGACTCTATCTGGACCCTGGTCCCTCAACAACTTTTGGAGATCCTGCTTTACCAAATCCCAATCACTGTTATTAAGAAAGCCTCCTGTCAGAAACCAAGGACAAGCCTGGGCTATAGCTTCAACGAATTCAGTTGCTGTCTTGGTTTTTATACTTGTTCCTTGTTTGCTTAACAGTTCTTTAACGTCGTTGGCCAGACGAAGTTTCACTGTTGAGTTACCCATGGTATGTACCCTGTCTCTTTAAATTATCTTTGATCCAATTTTCCCCCTTCTCCCTTAGAAGGTGAGCCTCGTCCGCTTACCTCTGCTTTCCGAATCTCGGTAAGGACCTCCAGATGCCAAGTCCGGCTGACGGAAACCGAGTCCGGCGAGAGACGTCGAGGTTAAAAAATAAAAAAAAATCACAGGACACCAAGGTTTTTCATCCAGGAGGAGGCATGTGTGCCCTTTTCCTTTTTTTTTTTTTTTATACTATGGAACAATTTTTGAAAACCTTAGAATCTATAAACCAATCATTATATTTTGATAAGAAATATCAATGAAAATAAATTTAAAACCTTTAGATATTTTGGAGAAATAATTATAATAATTTATCATTTTATGAGTTTGAACAATAACCTTGAGAATTAGAAATTACTTGATTGTATTTTTACTTAAAAGCAAATTTATAGTAAACACATTTATCTCAAATATCTGTAACTGAAAAGGCAGAGTATCTGATAAATGTAAATATAAAACATAAATTATAGGTTTTCTGTTGAAGAAAAACAATTAGGCAAATATATATTAACTAATTAATTAGGCATGTGCTAATTAATTTATAGATTAACAAATATAGGTTATCTAAATATCTAAAATATATATATATATATATTAAGAATAAGAACATAACTTATAATTGTATTAATTTTATGTAACCACGTGGTCTTAAAATATTTGGATCCATTTAAATTTATTTTTAACTAGGAGTGCACTCTTCTATGTGACGTCACTTGATGTAACTGAAATAAGATCCTTGAGTATACATTTTTATTTTTATAGTTAGCAATGAAAATAAGGATTTTTTGGTCATCACAGGAACTTTGCCGGCTTGTTCCTGTGGCGAGCAAATGCATCCTCATAACCTTTAAAATTAAAAGTAAAGTAAAAAGAAGCATATTTGATATCTCTCATCAATAGAACATTATGTAGTAACACAACTATAGAGAAAAAGTCAGGTTATTTAACTTAGAACTAGCTTAAATTTAGGACTGTAACATAGAAACCTGTGGAATTAAGTTTTGTCTGAAAAAGATATTTTTCATTAGCATTTACAGGTAGGCATTTTTTTTTTGTTAAAAAAATACAGGCTCTGAGCAGCTCCTGTAGAAATCTGAAACACAGCAGTACAGGTTAGTGGCTGGAAGGCGGGACCAGAAGTCCTGTCTGAGTGACTGTGGAAGAACCAATCGGAAGCCCGCAAAAGTGTGGGAGGTGGGACCAGGAAGCAGCACTTCCGGCCAGGCACCCCATGGTTACCATGGTGATGCAAACAACATGGAGTCAGCTGCCCATTTTCGGGGCAAAAGTTCCCCAAGTTTTCCTAGCCGATTGCATTTTGTTTGATTTTGCCTGCATTTTCCCCCGCCTGGCCAAGATCTTACTGGGGTAGCAGCTTGTTCTGTCTCTGTGACCTGCGGTTGCAGTTGTACATCCTGTACTTCCTGGCATTCCCCTAGGGAGTCTACAGATAGAAAGGGGTTGGTCCGTGGGAGGTGACAAAGTCGCCCACTCCCCGGGGCACCATTCCATCCCTGGATTGCCCAGTAGACCTTGGGGCGGGCCCCTGTTCCCGTTTTGAGGGCAGCGGCCAGAACCTGTCCAGTAATATGAGCTCCATCAATATCTTTACAAGCTCGAATCATGTCATCAACACCCTTTGCTCTGGTAGATTTAATAGCATTTTGGCAATAGGAGTTTACATTTTTAAGAGCCAATTGCTTAAAGACCAGCGTTGCTTGTTCCAAGTTAGGGAATATTTTTCCTGCTACCTGCATCAATCAGGCAATGAAGTCAGAATAAGGCTCAGAGGGTCCTTGAGCAATTTTTGAAATTTTTGTTTCAGCATTTGAAATAGGTAGAGCCCTCCGAGCCTGAATGGCTGCTGTAGCTATCTGAGCATAGACCCCAGGATTATAATTAATTTGTTGATTTATGATAGCATATAATCCCAAGCCTGTTAACATTTCAAGGTTACGCCGTGGGAAGCCGGCGTCCTGATTGACTCAGGCTAGCTCGCGACAACTCTCTTGATTTTCACTTTTCCACAACAAAAAATCCCCTCCGGACAACACAGCCATGCAAAGCTGTTGCCAGTCACTAGGTGTCGGCTGATTGGCAGGGGTCTGTAATTAGTAACTGCCTCCTTTAGTTGTTTAATATCCTTAAAGGCTAAAGGAACATGTATTCTGGCCGGCTGTCCATCGGCATCCAAGTTTTCAATTACTGGGAAGTTTGGGCCGTCTTAGGCTGCCACTGAACACCCCCCAGCCTTCTGGGGTTGTCCTTGTCCCAATCGGGGTTACAAGGAGGGAGCATGACTGCATCGGGGCCGTAGGTGCTTTAAATCTTGACTTTTTTAATCGACCCTCCAGTTCTTCTATCTCCCTTTCCAGTTTTTCCTCCTGCCAGCTGTTACCCTGGAGCCCAGTTAGTAACTCCCTTATCTTAGAAATGTAGTCAGCACTGTGAAGCCCAGCTGAAGGCCAGAGGCCTTGTTTACATATTTTTGTGAAAAACTAGTAAGGGAGTGTCCAGCGCCTGGAGTGCTGATTTTTTCAGACAGTGGCCAAGTAAAACAGGGTAACATGAAAATAGGAAATTTTATCTATATTGAACCTTTTTGTAGAGATTTTTTTTTTGCTAAGAGTCCTAAAATCAGCCATGGTGAATATTCTGGAGAAGGTCAATTAAGACTTTTCTGTGGGCCTGATAGGGAGGGGGAAGATGAGAAGGCGGGGTTGAGAGCGGCTAGGGTGGATCCAATTCCTCAGAACTCTCTGAGCTACTTGTGTCCTTGGGAGTTTTTAACTCAGTCAAGTCCGGATAGAGCCTTCTCCTCTGTTTAACTTCAGACTCCCTTATCTGTTTACCACTCTTACTCCTAAGACTTTCTGTTACCTCGCTATGTGACCCCTCTGATTTTTCTTCATGCAATTGCTCAAGAACAGCCTGGCCCTCGCTCACAGCTTTCTGGCATTTACCATCCATTATACACCCCCTCACTAATTTCCAAAGCGGAATGGTACTGCCCCTTAAAGTTCCTTGTTTGTAAGCGAAATCCAGATCTTTCCCTAATTTGTCCCAACTAGGTATAGTAAGGCTGCCGGAAAATGCAAACCACGGCGCAGCAATATCTGTCTTCTGTAAAAATCTCTCTAAAGTACTACGTTTCACTTCCAGGCCCTTGGAACGTAACAGGTCATCTAGGGCCAGGAGGAGCGGACTTGAAGATGCGACACCCATGACACAACAACAAAAGACGCACAAAAAACAACAAGAGATACCACAAAAAACAAAAACGAGATGACACAACAAAAGAAACACAGAAAACAAAAGTGAAAGTACACAGTGCAGCTGCAATAAATATGAGGCTCTCTCTTTCTTTGTAGAGGAGCTGACCCCGCTTTGGACGCGGATCCCACTTACTGGGACTATCCCTGCTTTCATCGCAGATCCCACTTACCTGGGACTAACCGGTGCACCACCCCTGACTGACTGAAAGTTCTGGTTCCCGGGTCTCGGCACCACTTGTCGCGACCCCTTGCCCGCAAGGAAGACGCAACTCGGGAATCTTCTCTCAGCAGTTTATTCAGGTCCTTGATACTTTTTCTTCTATCTCCTGGATGCCCCTCCCAGCCTTAATAAAGCACCTCAAGCCCCAATGCGAAGCTGCCACGTGGACTTTTCTCACAGGGTGCCAAGTCACAGCGTGCCAACTCATTCTGATAAGGAGTTGTTTGTCACAGACTACAGGGGAAACCAGCGCCATCTTGTAATGGCGGCCACAGTTCACAGAAACGGCTCACCACAAACGAGAATCACTTTCATTTAAAGGGGTTGCAAAGCTTCCAAAAAACTACGAGTTTCCTGAAATCTCAGCAAACATTTTTTCACCCAATCTTGATGATACTTCCATTTAATGATCAGTACACCAATCCCACTAGGCTCACCAAATTTCGTTCTTCTAGGTAAAACCGTTCCTTTGCAGTAACCGTTTTCATGTTTTGGTTTCACTGTGTTTTCTCCTATATGGATACATGTAGTTGGAACTCTAAATCAAACTCGGTTTGCGCTAGCTCTTTGAAACTTGGCACTATAATGTAGTTCCAAGTTCTATGGTTATGGTTTGTGTCCTATGGAAGTAGCCCCAAGCAGAGACTGATGAGAATCACTTTCATTGAAAGGGGTTGCCAAGCTTCCAAAAAACTACGAGTTTCCTGAGATCTCAGCAAACATTTTTTCACCCAATCTTGATGATACTTGCAGGTACTGATCAGTACAGCAGTCCCACTTGGCACACCAAATTTCGTTCTTCTAGGTTAAACCGTCCTTTTGCAGTAACCGTTTTCATGTTTAGGTTTCACTCTGTTTTCTCCTATATGGATACATGTAGTTGGAACTCTAAATCAAACACGGTTTGTAATAGCTCTTTTCAACTTGGCACAATAATGTAGTTCCAAGTTCTTGGCGATGGTTTGTGTCCTATTGAAGTAGCCCCAAGCAGAGACTGACGAGAATCACTATCATTTAAAGGGATTGCCAAGCTTCCAAAAAACTATGAGTTTCCTGAAATCTCAGAAAACATTTTTTCACCCAATCTTGATGATACATCCATTTAATGATCAGTACACCAATCCCACTTGGCTCACCAAATTTCGTTCTTCTAGGTTAAACCGTTCCTTTGCAGTAATCGTTTTCATGTTTAGGTTTCACTCTGTTTTCTCCTATATGGATACATGTAGTTGGAACTCTAAATCAAACACGGTTTGTGGTAGCTCTTTGAAACTTGGCACAATAATGTAGTTCCATGTTCTATGGCTATGGTTTGTGTCCTATGGAAGTAGCCCCAAGCAGAGACTGACGAGAATCACTTTCATTGAAAGGGGTTGCCAAGCTTCCAAAAAACTAGGAGGTTCCTGAATTCTCAGCAAACATTTTTTTAACCCAATCTTGATGATACTTGTAGGTAATGATCAGTACAGCAGTCCCACTTGGCTCACCAAATTTCGTTCTTCTAGGTTAAACCGTTCCTTTGCAGTAACCGTTTTCATGTTTAGGTTTCACTCTGTTTTCTCCTATATGGATACATGTAGTTGGAACTCTAAATCAAACACGGTTTTTGCTAGCTCTTTGAAACTTGGCAAAATAATGTAGTTCCAAGTTCTATGGCTATGGTTTGTGTCCTATGGAAGTAGCCCCAAGCAGAGACTGACGAGAATCACTTTCATTGAAAGGGGTTGCCAAGCTTCCAAAAAACTACGAGTTTCCTGAAATCCCAGCAAACATTTTTTCACCCAATCTTGATGATTCTTCCATTTAATGATCAGTACACCAATCCCACATGGCTCACCAAATTTCGTTCTTCTAGGTTAAACCGTTCCTTTGAAGTAACCGTTTTCATGTTTAGGTTCCACTTTGTTTTCTCCTATACGGATACATGTAGTTGGAACTCAAAATCAAACACGGTTTGTGCTAGCTCTTTGAAACTTGGCACAATAATGTAGTTCCAAGTTCTATGGCTATGGTTTGTGTCCTATGGAAGTACCCCAACTGAGACTGACGAGAATCACTTTCATTGAAAGGGTTGCGAAGCTTCCAAAAAACAACGAATTTCCTGAAATTTCAGCAAACATTTTTTCACCCAATCTTGATGATACTTGCAGGTAATGATCAGTACACCAGTCCCACTTGGCTCACCAAATTTCGTTCTTCTAGGTTAAACCGTTCCTTTGCAGTAAACGTTTTCATGTTTAGCTTCCACTCTGTTTTCTCCTATACGGATACATGTAGTTGGAACTCTAAATCAAACACGGTTTTTGCTAGCTCTTTGAAACTTGGCACAATAATGTAGTTCCACGTTCTATGGCTATGGATTGTGTCCAATGGAAGTAGCCCCAAGCAGAGACTGATGAAAATCACTTTCATTGAAAGGGGTTGCCAAGCTTCCAAAAAACTACGAGTTTCCTGAAATCTCAGCAAACATTTTTTCACCCAAACTTGATGATACTTGCAGGTACTGATCAGTACACCAGTCCCACTTGGCTGACCAAGTTTCGTTCTGCTAGGTTAAACCGTACCTTTGTAGTAACCGTTTTCATGTTTAGGTTTCACTCTGTTTTCTCCTATAGGGATACATGTAGTTGGAACTCAAAATCAAACACGGTTTGTGCTAGCTCTTTGAAACTTGGCACAATAATGTAGTTCCAAGTTCTATGGCTATGGATTGTGTCCAATGGAAGTAGCCCCAAGCAGAGAATGATGAAAATCACTTTCATTGAAAGGGGTTGCCAAGCTTCCAAAAAACTACGAGTTTCCTGAAATCTCAGCAAACATTTTTTCACCCAATCTTGATGATACTTGCAGGTACTGATCAGTATACCAGTCCCACTTGGCTCACCAAGTTTCGTTCTGCTAGGTTAAACCGTACCTTTGCAGTAACCGTTTTCATGTTTAGGTTTCACTCTGTTTTCTCCTATATGGATACATGGAGTTGGAACTCTAAATCAAACACGATTTGTGCTAGCTCTTTGAAACTTGGCACAATAATGTAGTTCCAAGTTCGATGGCTGTGGTTTGTGTCCTATGGAAGTAGCCCCAAGCAGAGACTGATGAGAATCACTTTCATTGAAAGGGGTTGCCAAGCTTCCAAAAAAGTACGAGTTTCTTGAAATCATCAAACATTTTTTTCACCCAATCTTGATGATACTTGCAGGTAATGATCAGTACACCAGTCCCACTTGGCTCACCAAATTTCGTTCTTCTAGGTTAAACCATTCCTTTGCAGTAACCGTTTTCATGTTTAGGTTCCACTCTGTTTTCTCCTATATGGATACATGTAGTTGGAACTCTAAATCAAACACGGTTTGTGCTAGCTCTTTGAAACTTGGCACAATAATGTAGTTCCAAGTTCTATGGCTATGGTTTGTGTCCTATTGAAGTAGACCCAAGCAGAGACTGACAAGAATCACTTTCATTGAAAGGGGTTGCCAAGCTTCCAAATAACTACGAGTTTCCTGAAATCTCAGCAAACATTTTTTCACCCAATCTTGATGATACTTGCAGGTACTGATCAGTACACGAGTCCCACTTGGCTGACCAAGTTTCGTTCTTCTAGGTTAAACCGTTCCTTTGCAGTAACCGTTTTCATGTTTAGGATTCACTCTGTTTTCTCCTATATGGATACATGTAGTTGGAACTCTAAATCAAACACGGTTGGTGCTAGCTCTTTGAAACTTGGTACAATAATGTAGTTCCAAGTTCTATTGCTATGGTGTGTGTTTTATGGAAGTAGCCCCAAGCAGAGAATGATGAAAATCACTTTCATTGAAAGGGTTGCCAAGCTTCCGAAAAACTACGAGTTTCCTGAAATCTCAGCAAACATTTTTTCACCCAATCTTGATGATACTAGCAGGTAATGATCAGTACACCAGTCCCACTTGGCTCACCAAATTTCGTTCTGCTAGGTTAAACCGTTCCTTTGTGGTAACCGTTTTCATGTTTAGGTTTCACTCTGTTTTCTCCTATATGGATACATGTAGTTGGAACTCTAAATCAAACATGGTTTTTGCCAGCTCTTTGAAACATGGCACAATAATGTAGTTCCAAGTTCTATGGCTATGGTTTGTGTCCTATGGAAGTAGCCCCAAGCAGAGACTGACGAGAATCACTTTCATTGAAAGGGGTTGCCAAGCTTCCAAAAAACTATGAGTTTCCTGAAATCTCAGCAAACATTTTTTCACCCAATCTTGATGATACTTCCATTTAATGATCAGTACACCAATCCCACATGGCTCACCAAATTTCGTTCTTCTAGGTTAAACCGTTCCTTTGCAGTAACCGTTTTCATGTTTAGGTTCCACTTTGTTTTCTCCTATACGGATACATGTAGTTGGAACTCAAAATCAAACACGGTTTGTGCTAGCTCTTTGAAACTTGGCACAATAATGTAGTTCCAAGTTCTATGGCTATGGTTTGTGTCCTATGGAAGTACCCCAAGCAGAGACTGACGAGAATCACTTTCATTGAAAGGGTTGCGAAGCTTCCAAAAAACAACGAGTTTCCTGAAATTTCAGCAAACATTTTTTCACCCAATCTTGATGATACTTGTAGGTAATGATCAGTACACCAGTCCCACTTGGCTCACCAAATTTCGTTCTTCTAGGTTAAACCGTTCCTTTGCACTAACCGTTTTCATGTTTAGCTTCCACTCTGTTTTCTCCTATAGGGATACATGTAGTTGGAACTCTAAATCAAACACGGTTTGTGCTAGCTCTTTGAAACTTGGCACAATAATGTAGTTCCAAGTTCTATGGCTATGGTTTGTGTCCTATTGAAGTAGACCCAAGCAGAGACTGACAAGAATCACTTTCATTGAAAGGGGTTGCCAAGCTTCCAAATAACTACGAGTTTCCTGAAATCTCAGCAAACATTTTTCACCCAATCTTGATGATACTTGCAGGTACTGATCAGTACACGAGTCCCACTTGGCTGACCAAGTTTCGTTCTTCTAGGTTAAACCGTTCCTTTGCAGTAACCGTTTTCATGTTTAGGTTTCACTCTGTTTTCTCCTATATGGATACATGTATTTGGAACTCTAAATCAAACACGGTTTGTGCTAGCTCTTTGAAACTTGGCACAATAATGTAGTTCCAAGTTCTATGGCTATGGTTTGTGTCCTATTGAAGTAGCCCCAAGAAGAGACTGACGAGAATCACTTTCATTGAAAGGGGTTTCCAAGCTTCCAAAAAACTACGAGTTTCCTGAAATCTCAGCAAACATTTTTTCACCCAATCTTGATGATAATTGCAGGTAATGATCAGTACAGCAGTCCCACTTGGCTCACCAAATTTCGTTCTTCTAGGTTAAACCGTTCCTTTGCAGTAACCGTTTTCATGTTTAGGATTCACTCTGTTTTCTCCTATATGGATACATGTAGTTGGCACTCTAAATCAAACACGGTTGGTGCTAGCTCTTTGAAACTTGGTACAATAATGTAGTTCCAAGTTCTATTGCTATGGTGTGTGTTTTATGGAAGTAGCCCCAAGCAGAGACTGATGAAAATCACTTTCATTGAAAGGGTTGCCAAGCTTCCGAAAAACTACGAGTTTCCTGAAATCTCAGCAAATATTTTTTCACCCAATCTTGATGATACTAGCAGGTAATGATCAGTACACCACTCCCACTTGGCTCACCAAATTTCGTTCTGCTAGGTTAAACCGTTCCTTTGTGGTAACCGTTTTCATGTTTAGGTTTCACTCTGTTTTCTCCTATATGGATACATGTAGTTGGAACTCTAAATCAAACACTATTTGTGCTAGCTCTTTGAAACTTGGCACAATAATGTAGTTCCAAGTTCTATGGCTTTTGTTTGTGTCCTATGGAAGTAGCCCCAAGCAGAGACTGATGAGAATCACTTTCATTGAAAGGTGTTGCCAAGCTTCCAAAAAAGTACGAGTTTCTTGAAATCATCAAACATTTTTTCACCCAATCTTGATGATACTTGCAGGTAATGATCAGTACACCAGTCCCACTTGGCTCACCAAATTTCGTTCTTCTAGGTTAAACCGTTCCTTTGCAGTAAACGTTTACATGTTTAACTTCCACTCTGTTTTCTCCTATACGGATACATGTAGTTGGAACTCTAAATCAAACACGGTTTTTGCTAGCTCTTTGAAACTTGGCAAAATAATGTAGTTCCAAGTTCTATGGCTATGGTTTGTGTCCTATTGAAGTAGCCCCAAGAAGAGACTGACGAGAATCACTTTCATTGAAAGGGGTTGCCAAGCTTCCAAAAAACTACGAGTTTCCGGAAATCTCTGCAAACATTTTTTCACCCAATCTTGATGATACTTGCAGGTAATGATCAGTACAGCAGTCCCACTTGGCTCACCAAATTTCGTTCTTCTAGGTTAAACCGTTCCTTTGCAGTAACCGTTTTCATGTTTAGGATTCACTCTGTTTTCTCCTATATGGATACATGTAGTTGGAACTCTAAATCAAACACGGTTGGTGCTAGCTCTTTGAAACTTGGTACAATAATGTAGTTCCAAGTTCTATTGCTATGGTGTGTGTTTTATGGAAGTAGCCCCAAGCAGAGACTGACGAGAATCACTATCATTGAAAGGGTTGCCAAGCTTCCAAAAAACTACGAGTTTCCTGAAATCTCAGCAAACATTTTTTCACCCAATCTTGATGATACTAGCAGGTAATGATCAGTACACCAGTCCCACTTGGCTCACCAAATTTCGTTCTGCTAGGTTACACCGTTCCTTTGTGGTAACCGTTTTCATGTTTAGGTTTCACTCTGTTTTCTCCTATATGGATACATGTAGTTGGAACTCTAAATCAAACATGGTTTTTGCTAGCTCTTTGAAACTTGGCACAATAATGTAGTTCCAAGTTCTATGGCTATGGTTTGTGTCCTATGGAAGTAGCCCCAAGCAGAGACTGACGAGAATCACTTTCATTGAAAGGGGTTGCCAAGCTTCCAAAAAACTACGAGTTTCCTGAAATCTCAGCAAACATTTTTTCACCCAATCTTGATGATACTTCCATTTAATGATCAGTACACCAATCCCACATGGCTCACCAAATTTCGTTCTTCTAGGTTAAACCGTTCCTTTGCAGTAACCGTTTTCATGTTTAGGTTCCACTTTGTTTTCTCCTATACGGATACATGTAGTTGGAACTCAAAATCAAACACGGTTTGTGCTAGCTCTTTGAAACTTGGCACAATAATGTAGTTCCAAGTTCTATGGCTATGGTTTGTGTCCTATGGAAGTACCCCAAGCAGAGACTGACGAGAATCACTTTCATTGAAAGGGTTGCGAAACTTCCAAAAAACAACGAGTTTCCTGAAATTTCAGCAAACATTTTTTCACCCAATCTTGATGATACTTGCAGGTCATGATCAGTACACCAGTCCCACTTGGCTCACCAAATTTCGTTCTTCTAGGTTAAACCGTTCCTTTGCAGTAAACGTTTTAATGTTTAGCTTCCACTCTGTTTTCTCCTAAACGGATACATGTAGTTGGAACTCTAAATCAAACACGGTTTGTGCTAGCTCTTTGAAACTTGGCACAATAATGTAGTTCCAAGTTCTATGGCTATGGATTGTGTCCAATGGAAGTAGCCCCAAGCAGAGACTGGTGAAAATCACTTTCATTGAAAGGGGTTGCCAAGCTTCCAAAAAACTACGAGTTTCCTGAAACCTCAGCAAACATTTTTTCACCCAACCTTGGTGATACTTGCAGGTACTGATCAGTACACCAGTCCCACTTGGCTGACCAAGTTTCGTTCTTCTAGGTTAAACCGTACCTTTGCAGTAACCGTTTTCATGTTTAGGTTTCACTCTGTTTTCTCCTATATGGATACATGTAGTTGGAACTCTAAATTAAACACGATTTGTGCTAGCTCTTTGAAACTTTGCACAATAATGTAGTTCCAAGTTCTATGGCTTTTGTTTGTGTCCTATGGAAGTAGCCCCAAGCAGAGACTGATGAGAATCACTTTCATTGAAAGGTGTTGCCAAGCTTCCAAAAAAGTACGAGTTTCTTGAAATCATCAAACATTTTTTCACCCAATCTTGATGATACTTCCATTTAATGATCAGTACACCAATCCCACATGGCTCACCAAATTTCGTTCTTCTAGGTTAAACCGTTCCTTTGCTGTAACCGTTTTCATGTTTAGGTTCCACTTTGTTTTCTCCTATATGGATACATGTAGTTGGAACTATAAATCAAACACGGTTTGTGCTAGCTCTTTGAAACTTGGCATTATAATGTAGTTCCAAGTTCTATGGCTATGGTTTGTGTCCTTTGGAAGTAGCCCAAGAAGAGACTGACGAGAATCACTTTCATTGAAAGGGGTTGCCAAACTTCCAAAAAAATACGAGTTTCCTGAAATCTCAGCAAACATTTTTTCACCCAATCTTGAAGATACTTGCAGGTACTGATCAGTACACCAGTCCCACTTGGGTGGCCAAGTTTCGTTCTTCTAGGTTAAACCGTTCCTTTGCAGTAACCGTTTACATGTTTAGGTTTCACTCTGTTTTCTCCTATATGGATACATGTAGTTGGAACTCTAAATCAAACACGGTTTGTGCTAGCTCTTTGAAACTTGGCACAATAATGTAGTTCCAAGTTCTATGGCTGTGGTTTGTGTCCTGTGGAAGTAGCCCCAAGCAGAGACTGACGAGAATCACTTACATTGAAAGGGGTTGCCAAGCTTCCAAAAAACTACGAATTTCCTGAAATCTCAGCAAACATTTTTTCACCCAATCTTGATGATACTTGCAGGTACTGATCAGTACACGAGTCCCACTTGGCTGACCAAGTTTCGTTCTTCTAGGTTAAACCGTTCCTTTGCAGTAACCGTTTTCATGTTTAGGTTTCACTCTGTTTTCTCCTATATGGATACATGTAGTTGGAACTCTAAATCAAACACGGTTTGTGCTAGCTCTTTGAAACTTGGCACAATAATGTAGTTCCAAGCTCTCTGGCTATGGTTTTTGTCCTATGGAAGTAGCAACAAGCAGAGACTGACGAGAATCACTTTCATTGAAAGGGGTTGCCAATCTTCCAAAAAACTACGAGTTTCCTGAAATCTCAGCAAACATTTTTACTCCCAATATTTATGATACTTCCATTTAATGATCAGTACACCAATCCCACTGGGCTCACCAAATTTCGTTCTTCTAGGTTAAACCGTTCCTTTGCAGTAACCGCTTTCATGTTTAGGTTTCACTCTGTTCTCTCCTATATGGATTCATGTACTTGGAACTCTAAATCAAACACGGTTTGTGCTAGCTCTTTGAAACTTTGCACAATAATGTAGCTCCAAGTACTATGGCTATGGTTTGTGTCCTATGGAAGTAGCCCCAAGCAGAGACTGATGAAAATCACTTTCATTGAAAGGGGTTGCCAAGCTTCCAAAAAAGTATGAGTTTCCTGAAATCATCAAACATTTTTTCACCCAGTCTTGATGATACTTGCAGGTAATGATCAGTACACCATTCCCACTTGGCTCACCAAATTTCGTTCTTCTAGGTTAAACCGTTCCTTTGCAGTAACCATTTTCATGTTTAGGATTCACTCTGTTTTCTCTTATATGGATACATGTAGTTGGAACTCTAAATCAAACACGGTTGGTGCTAGCTCTTTGAAACTTGGTACAATAATGTAGTTCCAAGTTCTATTGCTATGGTGTGTGTTTTATGGAAGTAGCCCCAAGCAGAGACTGACGAGAATCACTTTCATTGAAAGGGGTTGCCAAACTTCCAAAAAAATACGAGTTTCCTGAAATCTCAGCAAACATTTTTTCACCCAATCTTGAAGATACTTGCAGGTACTGATCAGTACACCAGTCCCACTTGGCTGGCCACGTTTCGTTCTTCTAGGTTAAACCGTTCCTTTGCAGTAACCGTTTTCATGTTTAGGTTTCACTCTGTTTTCTCCTATATGGATACATGTATTTGGAACTCTAAATCAAACACGGTTTTTGCTAGCTCTTTGAAACTTGGCAATATAATGTAGTTCCAAGTTCTATGGCTATGGTTTGTGTCCTATTGAAGTAGCCCCAAGAAGAGACTGACGAGAATCACTTTCATTGAAAGGGGTTGCCAAGCTTCCAAAAAACTACGAGTTTCCTGAAATCTCAGCAAACATTTTTTCACCCAATCTTAATGATACTTGCAGGTAATGATCAGTACAGCAGTCCCACTTGGCTCACCAAATTTCGTTCTTCTAGGTTAAACCGTTCCTTTGCAGGAACCGTTTTCATGTTTAGGTTTCACTCTGTTTTCTCCTATATGGATACATGTAGTTGGAACTCTAAATCAAACACGGTGTGTGCTAGCTCTTTGAAACTTGGCACAATAATGTAGTTCCAAGCTCTCTGGCTATGGTTTTTGTCCTATGGAAGTAGGCCCAAGCAGAGACTGACGAGAATCACTTTCATTGAAAGTGGTTGCCAAGCTTCCAAAAAACTATGAGTTTCCTGAAATCTCATCAAACATTTTTTCACCCAATCTTGAAGATACTTGCAGGTACTGATCAGTACACCAGTCCCACTTGGCTGGCCAAGTTTCGTTCTTCTAGGTTAAACCGTTCCTTTGCAGTAACCGTTTTCATGTTTAGGTTTCACTCTGTTTTCTCCTATAAGGATACATGTAGTTGGATTTCTAAATCAAACACAGTTTGTGCTAGCTCTTTGAAACTTGGCACAATAATGTAGTTCCAAGTTCTATGGCTATGGTTTGTGTCCTATGGAAGTAGCCCCAAGTAGAAACTGATGAGAATCACTTTCATTGAAAGGGGTTGCCAAGCTTCCAAAAAACTACGAGTTTCCTGAAATCTCAGCAAACATTTTTTCACCCAATATTGATGATACTTGCAGGTACTGATCAGTACACCAGTCCCACTTGGCTGACCACGTTTCGTTATTCTAGGTTAAACCGTTCCTTCGCAGTAACCGTTTTCATGTTTAGGTTTCACTCTGTTTTCTCCTATATGGATACATATAGTTGGAACTCTAAATCAAACACGGTTTGTGCTAGCTCTTTGAAACGTGGCAAAATAATGTAGTTCCAAGATCTATGGCTATGGTTTGTGTCCTATGGAAGTAGCCCCAAGAAGAGACTGACGCGAATCACTTTCATTGAAAGGGTTGCCAAGCTTCCAAAAAACTACGAGTTTCCTGAAATCTCAGCAAACATTTTTTCACCCAATCTTGATGATACTTGCAGGTAATGATCAGTACACCAGTCCGACTTGGCTCACCAAATTTCGTTCTTCTAGGTTAAACCGTTCCTTTGCAGTCACCGTTTTCATGTTTAGGTTTCACTCTGTTTTCTCCTATATGGATACATATAGTTGGATTTCTAAATCAAACACGGTTTGTGCTAGCTCTTTGAAACGTGGCACAATAATGTAGTTCCAAGATCTATGGCTATGGTTTGTGTCCTTTGGAAGTAGCCCCAAGCAGAGACTGACGCGAATCACTTTCATTGAAAAGGGTTGCCAAGCTTCCAAAAAACTACGAGTTTCCTGAAATCTCAGCAAACATTTTTTCACCCAATCTTGATGATACTTGCAGGTAATGATCAGTACACCAGTCCCACTTGGCTCACCAAATTTCGTTTTTCTAGGTTAAACCGTTCCTTTGCAGTCACCGTTTTCATGTTTAGGTTTCACTCTGTTTTCTCCTATATGGATACATATAGTTGGAACTCTAAATCAAACACGGTTTGTGCTAGCTCTTTGAAACGTGGCACAATAATGTAGTTCCAAGATCTATGGCTATGGTTTGTGTCCTATGGAAGTAGCCCCAAGCAGAGAGTGACGCGAATCACTTTCATTGAAAGGGTTGCCAAGCTTCCAAAAAACTACGAGTTTCCTGAAATCTCAGCAAACATTTTTCACCCAATCTTGATGATACTTGCAGGTAATGATCAGTACACCAGTCCCACTTGGCTCACCAAATTTCGTTCTTCTAGGTTAAACCGTTCCTTTGCAGTCACCGTTTTCATGTTTAGGTTCCACTCTGTTTTCTCCTATATGGATACATGTAGTTGGAACTCTAAATCAAACACGGTTTGTGCTAGCTCTTTGAAACTTGGCAAAATAATGTAGTTCCAAGTTCTATGGCTATGGTTTGTGTCCTATGGAAGTAGCCCCAAGCAGAGACTGACGAGAATCACTATCATTTAAAGGGGTTGCCAAGCTTCCAAAAAAGGATGAGTTTCTGAAATCTCAGCAAACATTTTTTCTCCCAATCTTTATGATACTTCCATTTAATGATCAGTACACCAATCCCACTGGGCTCACCAAATTTCGTTCTTCTAGGTTAAACCGTTCCTTTGCAGTAACCGTTTTCATGTTTAGGTTTCACTCTGTTTTCTCCTATATGGATACATGTAGTTGGAACTCTAAATCAAACACGGTTTATGCTAGCTCTTTGAAACTTGGAACAATAATGTAACTCCAAGTACTATGGCTATGGTTTGTGTCCTATTGAAGTAACCCCAAGCAGAGACTGATGAGAATCACTTTCATTGAAAGGGGTTGCCAAGATTCCAAAAAGTACGAGTTTCCTGAAATCATCAAACATTTTTTCACCCAGTCTTGATGATACTTGCAGGTAATGATCAGTACACCAGTCCCACTTGGCTCCCCCTAATTTCGTTCTTCTAGATTAAACCATTCCTTTGCAGTAACCGTTTTCATGTTTAGGTTTCACTCTGTTTTCTCCTATATGGATCACATGTAGTGGGAACTCTAAATCAAACACGGTTTGTGCTAGCTCTTTGAAACTTGGCACAATAATGTAGTTCCAAGTTCTATGGCTATGGTTTGTGTCCTATGGAAGTAGCCCCAAGCAGAGACTGACGAGAATCACTTTCATTGAAAGGGTTGCCAAGCTTCCAAAAAACTACGAGTTTACTGAAATCTCAGCAAACATTTTTTCACCCAATCTTGATGATACTTGCCAGGTAATGATCAGTACACCATTCCCACTTGGCTGACCAAGTTTCGTTCTTCTAGGTTAAACCGTTCCTTGGCAGTCACCGTTTCAAGTTTAGGTTCCACTCTGTTTTCTCCTATATGGATACATGTAGTTGGAACTCTAAATCAAACACGGTTTGTGCTAGCTCTTTGAAAATTGGAAAATAATGTAGTTCCAAGTTTTATAGCTATGGTTTGTGTCCTATTGAAGTAGCCCCAAGCAGAGACCTGACGAGAATCACTTACATTGAAAGGGTTGCCAAGCTTCCAAAAAACTACGAATTTCCTGAAATCTCAGCAAACATTTTTTCACCCAATCTTGATGATACTTGCAGGTACTGATCAGTACACAAGTCCCACTTGGCTGACCAAGTTTCGTTCTTCTAGGTTAAACCGTTCCTTTGCAGTAACCGTTTTCATGTTTAGGTTTCACTCTGTTTTCTCCTATATGGATACATGTAGTTGGAACTCTAAATCAAACACGGTTTGTGCTAGCTCTTTGAAACTTGGCACAATAATGTAGTTCCAAGCTCTCTGGCTATGGTTTTTGTCCTATGGAAGTAGCAACAAGCAGAGACTGACGAGAATCACTTTCATTGAAAGGGGTTGCCAATCTTCCAAAAAACTACGAGTTTCCTGAAATCTCAGCAAACATTTTTACTCCCAATATTTATGATACTTCCATTTAATGATCAGTACACCAATCCCACTGGGCTCACCAAATTTCGTTCTTCTAGGTTAAACCGTTCCTTTGCAGTAACCGCTTTCATATTTAGGTTTCACTCTGTTCTCTCCTATATGGATTCATGTAGTTGGAACTCTAAATCAAACACGGTTTGTGCTAGCTCTTTGAAACTTTGCACAATAATGTAGCTCCAAGTACTATGGCTATGGTTTGTGTCCTATGGAAGTAGCCCCAAGCAGAGACTGATGAAAATCACTTTCATTGAAAGGGGTTGCCAAGCTTCCAAAAAAGTATGAGTTTCCTGAAATCATCAAACATTTTTTCACCCAGTCTTGATGATACTTGCAGGTAATGATCAGTACACCATTCCCACTTGGCTCACCAAATTTCGTTCTTCTAGGTTAAACCGTTCCTTTGCAGTAACCATTTTCATGTTTAGGATTCACTCTGTTTTCTCTTATATGGATACATGTAGTTGGAACTCTAAATCAAACACGGTTGGTGCTAGCTCTTTGAAACTTGGTACAATAATGTAGTTCCAAGTTCTATTGCTATGGTGTGTGTTTTATGGAAGTAGCCCCAAGCAGAGACTGACGAGAATCACTTTCATTGAAAGGGGTTGCCAAACTTCCAAAAAAATACGAGTTTCCTGAAATCTCAGCAAACATTTTTTCACCCAATCTTGAAGATACTTGCAGGTACTGATCAGTACACCAGTCCCACTTGGCTGGCCACGTTTCGTTCTTCTAGGTTAAACCGTTCCTTTGCAGTAACCGTTTTCATGTTTAGGTTTCACTCTGTTTTCTCCTATATGGATACATGTAGTTGGAACTCTAAATCAAACACGGTTTTTGCTAGCTCTTTGAAACTTGGCAATATAATGTAGTTCCAAGTTCTATGGCTATGGTTTGTGTCCTATTGAAGTAGCCCCAAGAAGAGACTGACGAGAATCACTTTCATTGAAAGGGGTTGCCAAGCTTCCAAAAAACTACGAGTTTCCTGAAATCTCAGCAAACATTTTTTCACCCAATCTTAATGATACTTGCAGGTAATGATCAGTACAGCAGTCCCACTTGGCTCACCAAATTTCGATCTTCTAGGTTAAACCATTCCTTTGCAGGAACCATTTTCATGTTTAGGTTTCACTCTGTTTTCTCCTATATGGATACATGTAGTTGGAACTCTAAATCAAACACGGTGTGTGCTAGCTCTTTGAAACTTGGCACAATAATGTAGTTCCAAGCTCTCTGGCTATGGTTTATGTCCTATGGAAGTAGCCCCAAGCAGAGACTGACGAGAATCACTTTCATTGAAAGTGGTTGCCAAGCTTCCAAAAAACTATGAGTTTCCTGAAATCTCATCAAACATTTTTCACCCAATCTTGAAGATACTTGCAGGTACTGATCAGTACACCAGTCCCACTTGGCTGGCCAAGTTTCGTTCTTCTAGGTTAAACCGTTCCTTTGCAGTAACCGTTTTCATGTTTAGGTTTCACTCTGTTTTCTCCTATAAGGATACATGTAGTTGGAACTCTAAATCAAACACAGTTTGTGCTAGCTCTTTGAAACTTGGCACAATAATGTAGTTCCAAGTTCTATGGCTATGGTTTGTGTCCTATGGAAGTAGCCCCAAGCAGAAAACTGATGAGAATCACTTTCATTGAAAGGGGTTGCCAAGCTTCCAAAAAACTACGAGTTTCCTGAAATCTCAGCAAACATTTATTCACCCAATATTGATGATACTTGCAGGTACTGATCAGTACACCAGTCCCACTTGGCTGACCAAGTTTCGTTATTCTAGGTTAAACCGTTCCTTCGCAGTAACCGTTTTCATGTTTAGGTTTCACTCTGTTTTCTCCTATATGGATACATATAGTTGGAACTCTAAATCAAACACGGTTTGTGCTAGCTCTTTGAAACGTGGCAAAATAATGTAGTTCCAAGAACTATGGCTATGGTTTGTGTCCTATGAGAGTAGCCCCAAGTAGAGACTGATGAGAATCACTTTCATTGAAAGGGGGTTGCCAAGCTTCCAAAAAACTACGAGTTTCCTGAAATCTCAGCAAACATTTTTTCACCCAATATTGATGATACTTGCAGGTAATGATCAGTACACCAGTCCCACTTGGCTCACCAAATTTCGTTCTTCTAGGTTAAACCGTTCCTTTGCAGTCACCGTTTTCATGTTTAGGTTTCACTCTGTTTTCTCGTATATGGATACATATAGTTGGATTTCTAAATCAAACACGGTTTGTGCTAGCTCTTTGAAACGTGGCACAATAATGTAGTTCCAAGATCTATGGCTATGGTTTGTGTCCTATGGAAGTAGCCCCAAGCAGAGACTGACGCGAATCACTTTCATTGAAAGGGTTGCCAAGCTTCCAAAAAACTACGAGTTTCCTGAAATCTCAGCAAACATTTTTTCACCCAATCTTGATGATACTTGCAGGTAATGATCAGTACACCAGTCCCACTTGGCTCACCAAATTTCGTTTTTCTAGGTTAAACCGTTCCTTTGCAGTCACCGTTTTCATGTTTAGGTTTCACTCTGTTTTCTCCTATATGGATACATATAGTTGGAACTCTAAATCAAACACGGTTTGTGCTAGCTCTTTGAAACGTGGCACAATAATGTAGTTCCAAGATCTATGGCTATGGTTTGTGTCCTATGGAAGTAGCCCCAAGCAGAGACTGACGCGAATCACTTTCATTGAAAGGGTTGCCAAGCTTCCAAAAAACTACGAGTTTCCTGAAATCTCAGCAAACATTTTTTCACCCAATCTTGATGATACTTTCAGGTAATGATCAGTACACCAGTCCCACTTGGCTCACCAAATTTCGTTCTTCTAGGTTAAACCGTTCCTTTGCAGTCACCGTTTTCATGTTTAGGTTCCACTCTGTTTTCTCCTATATGGATACATGTAGTTGGAACTCTAAATCAAACACGGTTTGTGCTAGCTCTTTGAAACTTTGCACAATAATGTAGCTCCAAGTACTATGGCTATGGTTTGTGTCCTATGGAAGTAGCCCCAAGCAGAGACTGATGAAAATCACTTTCATTGAAAGGGGTTGCCAAGCTTCCAAAAAAGTATGAGTTTCCTGAAATCATCAAACATTTTTTCACCCAGTCTTGATGATACTTGCAGGTAATGATCAGTACACCATTCCCACTTGGCTCACCAAATTTCGTTCTTCTAGGTTAAACCGTTCCTTTGCAGTAACCATTTTCATGTTTAGGATTCACTCTGTTTTCTCTTATATGGATACATGTAGTTGGAACTCTAAATCAAACACGGTTGGTGCTAGCTCTTTGAAACTTGGTACAATAATGTAGTTCCAAGTTCTATTGCTATGGTGTGTGTTTTATGGAAGTAGCCCCAAGCAGAGACTGACGAGAATCACTTTCATTGAAAGGGTTGCCAAACTTCCAAAAAAATACGAGTTTCCTGAAATCTCAGCAAACATTTTTTCACCCAATCTTGAAGATACTTGCAGGTACTGATCAGTACACCAGTCCCACTTGGCTGGCCACGTTTCGTTCTTCTAGGTTAAACCGTTCCTTTGCAGTAACCGTTTTCATGTTTAGGTTTCACTCTGTTTTCTCCTATATGGATACATGTAGTTGGAACTCTAAATCAAACACGGTTTTTGCTAGCTCTTTGAAACTTGGCAATATAATGTAGTTCCAAGTTCTATGGCTATGGTTTGTGTCCTATTGAAGTAGCCCCCAAGAAGAGACTGACGAGAATCACTTTCATTGAAAGGGGTTGCCAAGCTTCCAAAAAACTACGAGTTTCCTGAAATCTCAGCAAACATTTTTTCACCCAATCTTAATGATACTTGCAGGTAATGATCAGTACAGCAGTCCCACTTGGCTCACCAAATTTCGATCTTCTAGGTTAAACCATTCCTTTGCAGGAACCATTTTCATGTTTAGGTTTCACTCTGTTTTCTCCTATATGGATACATGTAGTTTGGAACTCTAAATCAAACACGGTGTGTGCTAGCTCTTTGAAACTTGGCACAATAATGTAGTTCCAAGCTCTCTGGCTATGGTTTTTGTCCTATGGAAGTAGGCCCAAGCAGAGACTGACGAGAATCACTTTCATTGAAAGTGGTTGCCAAGCTTCCAAAAAACTATGAGTTTCCTGAAATCTCATCAAACATTTTTTCACCCAATCTTGAAGATACTTGCAGGTACTGATCAGTACACCAGTCCCACTTGGCTGGCCAAGTTTCGTTCTTCTAGGTTAAACCGTTCCTTTGCAGTAACCGTTTTCATGTTTAGGTTTCACTCTGTTTTCTCCTATAAGGATACATGTAGTTGGAACTCTAAATCAAACACAGTTTGTGCTAGCTCTTTGAAACTTGGCACAATAATGTAGTTCCAAGTTCTATGGCTATGGTTTGTGTCCTATGGAAGTAGCCCCAAGCAGAAACTGATGAGAATCACTTTCATTGAAAGGGGTTGCCAAGCTTCCAAAAAACTACGAGTTTCCTGAAATCTCAGCAAACATTTATTCACCCAATATTGATGATACTTGCAGGTACTGATCAGTACACCAGTCCCACTTGGCTGACCAAGTTTCGTTATTCTAGGTTAAACCGTTCCTTCGCAGTAACCGTTTTCATGTTTAGGTTTCACTCTGTTTTCTCCTATATGGATACATATAGTTGGAACTCTAAATCAAACACGGTTTGTGCTAGCTCTTTGAAACGTGGCAAAATAATGTAGTTCCAAGATCTATGGCTATGGTTTGTGTCCTATGAGAGTAGCCCCAAGTAGAGACTGATGAGAATCACTTTCATTGAAAGGGGTTGCCAAGCTTCCAAAAAACTACGAGTTTCCTGAAATCTCAGCAAACATTTTTTCACCCAATATTGATGATACTTGCAGGTAATGATCAGTACACCAGTCCCACTTGGCTCACCAAATTTCGTTCTTCTAGGTTAAACCGTTCCTTTGCAGTCACCGTTTTCATGTTTAGGTTTCACTCTGTTTTCTCGTATATGGATACATATAGTTGGATTTCTAAATCAAACACGGTTTGTGCTAGCTCTTTGAAACGTGGCACAATAATGTAGTTCCAAGATCTATGGCTATGGTTTGTGTCCTATGGAAGTAGCCCCAAGCAGAGACTGACGCGAATCACTTTCATTGAAAGGGTTGCCAAGCTTCCAAAAAACTACGAGTTTCCTGAAATCTCAGCAAACATTTTTTCACCCAATCTTGATGATACTTGCAGGTAATGATCAGTACACCAGTCCCACTTGGCTCACCAAATTTCGTTTTTCTAGGTTAAACCGTTCCTTTGCAGTCACCGTTTTCATGTTTAGGTTTCACTCTGTTTTCTCCTATATGGATACATATAGTTGGAACTCTAAATCAAACACGGTTTGTGCTAGCTCTTTGAAACGTGGCACAATAATGTAGTTCCAAGATCTATGGCTATGGTTTGTGTCCTATGGAAGTAGCCCCAAGCAGAGACTGACGCGAATCACTTTCATTGAAAGGGTTGCCAAGCTTCCAAAAACTACGAGTTTCCTGAAATCTCAGCAAACATTTTTTCAACCCAATCTTGATGATACTTTCAGGTAATGATCAGTACACCAGTTCCACTTGGCTCACCAAATTTCGTTCTTCTAGGTTAAACCGTTCCTTTGCAGTCACCGTTTTCATGTTTAGGTTCCACTCTGTTTTCTCCTATATGGATACATGTAGTTGGAACTCTAAATCAAACACGGTTTGTGCTAGCTCTTTGAAACTTGGCAAAATAATGTAGTTCCAAGTTCTATGGCTATGGTTTGTGTCCTATGGAAGTAGCCCCAAGCAGAGACTGACGAGAATCACTTTCATTGAAAGGGG
>NW_027552215.1:0-37989 GCF_045843805.1 Urocitellus parryii
GAAATCTCAGCAAACATTTTTTCAACCAATCTTGAGTATACTTGCAGGTAATGATCAGTACACCAGTCCAACTTGGTTCACCAAATTTTGTTCTTCTATGTTAAACGGTTACTTTGCAGTAACCGTTTTCATGTTTAGGTTTCAATCTATTTTCTCCGATATGGATACATGTATTTGGGAACTCTAAATCAAACACGGTTTGTGCTAGCTCTTTGAAACTTGTCACAATAATGTAGTTCCTAGTTCTATCGCTATGGTTTGTGTCCTATGGAAGTAGCCCCAAGCAGAGACAGACGAGCATCACTTTAATTGAAAGGGGTTGCCAAGCTTCTAAAAAACTATGAGTTTCCTGAAATCTGAGCAAACATTTTTTCAGCCAATCTTGATGATACTTACAGGTAATGATCAGTACACCAATCCCACTTGGCTCACCCAATTTCGTTCTTCTAGGTTATCCGTTCCTTTGCAGTAACCGTTTTCATGTTTAGGTTTCACTCTGTTTTCTCCTATATGGATACATGTAGTTGGAACTCTAAATCAAACACGGTTTGTGCTAGCTCTTTGAAACTTGGCACAATAATGTAGTTCCAAGTTCTATCGCTATGGTTTGTGTCCTATTGAAGTAGCCCCAATCACAGACTGACGAGAATCACTTTCATTGAAAGGGGTTGCCAAGCTTCCAAAAAACTACGAGTTTCCTGAAATCTCAGCAAACATTTTTTCAACCAATCTTGATGATACTTGCAGGTAATGATCAGTACACCAGTCCCACTTGGCTACCAAATTCATTCTTGTAGGTTAAACCGTTCCTTTGCAGTAACCGTTTTCATGTTTAGGTTTCAATCTGTTTTCTATTATATGGATACATGTAGTTGGAACTCTAAATCAAACACGGTTTGTGCTAGCTCATTGAAACTTGGCACAATAATGTAGTTCCAAGTTCTATCACTATGGTTTGTGTCCTATTGAAGTAGGCCCAAGCAGAGACTGACGAGAATCACTTACATTGAAAGGGGTTGCCAAGCTTCCGAAAAACTACCAGTTTCCTGAAATCTCTGCAAACATTTTTCCACCCAATCTTGATGATACTTTCAGGTAATGATCAGTACACCAATCCCACTTGGCTCACCAAATTTCGTTCTTCTAGGTTAAACCGTTCCTTTGCTGTAACCGTTTTCATGTTTAGGTTTCACTCTGTTTTCTCCTATATGGTTACAAGTATTTGGAACTCTAAATCAAACACGGTTTGTGCTAGCTCTTTGAAACTTGGCACAATAATGTAGTTCTAAGTTCTATCGCTATGGTTTGTGTCCTATTGAAGTAGTCCCAAGCACAGACTGACGAGAATTACTTTCATTGAACGGGGTTGCCAAGCTTCCAAAAAACTACTACTTTCCTGAAATCTCAGCAAACATTTTTTCACCCAATCTTGATGATACTGGCAGGTAAAGATCAGTACACCAATCCCACTTGGCTCACCAAATTTCGTTCTTCTAGGTTAAACCGTTCCTTTGCAGTAACCGTTTTCATGTTTAGGTTTCACTATGTTTTCTCCTATATGGAAACTTGTAGTTGGAACGCAGAACCAACCAACACGGTTTGTGCTAGCTCTTTGAAACTTGGCACAATAATGTAGTTCCAAGTTCTATCGCTATGGTTTGTGTCCTATTGAAGTAGCCCCAATCACAGACTGACGAGAATCACTTTCATTGAAAGGGGTTGCCAAACTTAAGAAAAACTACCAGTTTCCTGAAATCTCTGCAAACATTTTTCCACCCAATCTTGATGATACTGGAAGGTAATGATCAGTACACCAATCCCACTTGGCTCACCAAATTTCGTTCTTCTAGGTTAAACCGTTCCTTTGCAGTAACCGTTTTCATGTTTAGGTTTCACTCTGTTTTCTCCTATATGGATACATGTAGTTGGAACTATAAATCAAACACGGTTTGTGCTAGCTCGTTGAAACTTGGCACAATAATGTAGTTCCAAGTTCTATCGCTATTGTTTGTGCCTATTGAAGTAGCCCCAATCACAGACTGACGAGAATCACTTTCATTGAAAGGGGATGCCAAACTTCCAAAAAACTACTAGTTTCGGGAAATCTCTGCAAACATTTTTTCAACCAATCTTGATGATACTTGCAGGTAATGATCAGTACACCAGTCCCACTTGGCTCACCAAATTTCGTTCTTCTAGGTTAAACCGTTCCTTTGCAGTAACCGTTTTCATGTTTAGGTTTCACTCTGTATTCTCCTATATGGTTACATGTAGTTGGAACTCTAAATCAAACACGGTTTGTGCTAGCTCTTTGAAACTTGGCACAATAATGTAGTTCCAAGTTCTATCGCTGGGGTTTGTGTCCTATTGAACTAGCCCCAAGCAGAGACTGACGAGAATGACTTTAATTGAAAGGGGTTGCCAACCTTCCAAAAACTACGAGTTTCCTGAAATCTGAGCAAACATTTTTCACCCAATCTTGATGATACTTGCAGGTAATGATCAGTACACCAGTCCCACTTGGCTCACCAAATTTCGTTCTTCTAGGTTAAACCTTTCGTTTACAGTAACCGTTTTCATGTTTAGGTTTCACTCTGTTTTCTCCTATATGGATACATGTAGTTGGAACTCTAAATCAAACACGGTTTGCGCTAGCTCTTTGAAACTTGGCACAATAATGGAGTTCCAAGTTCTATCGCTATGGTTTGTGTCTTATTTAAGTAGCCCCAAGCAGAGACTGACGAGAATCACTTTCATTGAAAGGGGTTGCCAAGCTTCAAAAAAACTACGAGTTTCCTGAAATTTCAGCAAACATTTTTTCACCCAATCTTGATGATACTGGCAGGTAATGATCAGTACACCAATCCCACTTGGCTCACAAAATTTCGTTTTCTGGGGAAACCGTTTGTTTGCAGTAACCTTTTTCATGTTTCGGTTTCACTCTGTTTTCTCCTATATGGATACATGTAGTTGGAAATCTAAATCAAACACGGTTTGTGATAGCTCTTTGAAACTTGGCACAATAACGTAGTTCCAAGTTCTATCGCTATGATTTGTGTCCTATTGAACTACCCCAAGCAGAGACTGACGAGAATGACTTTCATTGAAAGGGGTTGCCAACCTTCCAAAAACTACGAGTTTCCTGAAATCTGACCAAACATTTTTTCACCCAATCTTGATGATACTTGCAGGTAATGATCAGTACACCAATCCCACTTGGCTCACCCAATTTCGTTCTTCTAGGTTAAACCGTTCCTTTGCAGTAACTGTTTTCATGTTTAGGTTTCACTCTGTTTTCTCCTATATGGATACATGTAGTTGGAACTCTAAATCAAACACGGTTTGTGCTAGCTCTTTGAAACTTGTCACAATAATGTAGTTCCTAGTTCTATCGCTATGGTTTGTGTCCTATGAAGTAGCGCCAAGCAGAGACTGACGAGAATCACATTCATTGAAAGGGGTTGCCAAGCTTCAAAAAACTAGGGGTTTCCTGAAATCTCAGCAAACATTTTTCAACCAATCTTGAGTATACTTGCAGGTAATGATCAGTACACCAGTCCAACTTGGTTCACCAAATTTTGTTCTTCTATGTTAAACGGTTACTTTGCAGTAACCGTTTTCATGTTTAGGTTTCAATCTATTTTCTCCGATATGGATACATGTATTTGGAACTCTAAATCAAACACGGTTTGTGCTAGCTCTTTGAAACTTGTCACAATAATGTAGTTCCTAGTTCTATCGCTATGGTTTGTGTCCTATGGAAGTAGCCCCAAGCAGAGACAGACGAGCATCACTTTAATTGAAAGGGGTTGCCAAGCTTCTAAAAAACTATGAGTTTCCTGAAATCTGAGCAAACATTTTTTCAGCCAATCTTGATGATACTTACAGGTAATGATCAGTACACCAATCCCACTTGGCTCACCCAATTTCGTTCTTCTAGGTTATCCGTTCCTTTGCAGTAACCGTTTTCATGTTTAGGTTTCACTCTGTTTTCTCCTATATGGATACATGTAGTTGGAACTCTAAATCAAACACGGTTTGTGCTAGCTCTTTGAAACTTGGCACAATAATGTAGTTCCAAGTTCTATCGCTATGGTTTGTGTCCTATTGAAGTAGCCCCAATCACAGACTGACGAGAATCACTTTCATTGAAAGGGGTTGCCAAGCTTCCAAAAAACTACGAGTTTCCTGAAATCTCAGCAAACATTTTTTCAACCAATCTTGATGATACTTGCAGGTAATGATCAGTACACCAGTCCCACTTGGCTACCAAATTTCATTCTTCTAGGTTAAACCGTTCCTTTGCAGTAACCGTTTTCATGTTTAGGTTTCAATCTGTTTTCTATTATATGGATACATGTAGTTGGAACTCTAAATCAAACACGGTTTGTGCTAGCTCATTGAAACTTGGCACAATAATGTAGTTCCAAGTTCTATCACTATGGTTTGTGTCCTATTGAAGTAGGCCCAAGCAGAGACTGACGAGAATCACTTACATTGAAAGGGGTTGCCAAGCTTCCGAAAAACTACCATTTTCCTGAAATCTCTGCAAACATTTTTCCACCCAATCTTGATGATACTTTCAGGTAATGATCAGTACACCAATCCCACTTGGCTCACCAAATTTCGTTCTTCTAGGTTAAACCGTTCCTTTGCTGTAACCGTTTTCATGTTTAGGTTTCACTCTGTTTTCTCCTATATGGTTACAAGTATTTGGAACTCTAAATCAAACACGGTTTGTGCTAGCTCTTTGAAACTTGGCACAATAATGTAGTTCTAAGTTCTATCGCTATGGTTTGTGTCCTATTGAAGTAGTCCCAAGCACAGACTGACGAGAATTACTTTCATTGAACGGGGTTGCCAAGCTTCCAAAAAACTACTAGTTTCCTGAAATCTCAGCAAACATTTTTTCACCCAATCTTGATGATACTGGCAGGTAAAGATCAGTACACCAATCCCACTTGGCTCACCAAATTTCGTTCTTCTAGGTTAAACCGTTCCTTTGCAGTAACCGTTTTCATGTTTAGGTTTCACTATGTTTTCTCCTATATGGAAACTTGTAGTTGGAACGCAGAACCAACCAACACGGTTTGTGCTAGCTCTTTGAAACTTGGCACAATAATGTAGTTCCAAGTTCTATCGCTATGGTTTGTGTCCTATTGAAGTAGCCCCAATCACAGACTGACGAGAATCACTTTCATTGAAAGGGGTTGCCAAGCTTCCAAAAAACTACGAGTTTCCTGAAATCTCAGCAAACATTTTTTCAACCAATCTTGATGATACTTGCAGGTAATGATCAGTACACCAATCCCACTTGGCTCACCAAATTTCGTTCTTCTAGGTTAAACCGTTCCTTTGCAGTAACCGTTTTCATGTTTAGGTTTCACTCTGTTTTCTCCTATATGGATACATGTAGTTGGAACTCTAAATCAAACACGGTTTGTGCTAGCTCTTTGAAACTTGGCACAATAATGTAGTTCCAAGTTCTATCGCTATGGTTTGTGCCTATTGAAGTAGCCCCAAGCAGAGACTGACGAGAATCACTTTCATTGAAAGGGGTTGCCAAGCTTCCAAAAAACTACGAGTTTCCTGAAATCTCAGCAAACATTTTTTCAACCAATCTTGATGATACTTGCAGGTAATGATCAGTACACCAGTCCCACTCTGCTACCAAATTTCGTTCTTCTAGGTTAAACCGTTCCTTTGCAGTAACCGTTTTCATGTTTAGGTTTCAATCTGTTTTCTCCTATATCGATACATGTAGTTGGAACTCTAAATCAAACACGGTTTGTGCTAGCTCATTGAAACTTGGCACAATAATGTAGTTCCAAGTTATATCACTATGCTTTGTGTCCTATTGAAGTAGGCCCAAGCAGAGACTGACGAGAATCACTTTCATTGAAAGGGGTTGCCAAGCTTCCGAAAAACTACCAGTTTCCTGAAATCTCTGCAAACATTTTTCACCCAATCTTGATGATACTGGCAGGTAATGATCAGTACACCAGTCCAACTTGGCTCACCAAATTTCGTTCTTCTAGGTTAAACCGTTCCTTTGCAGTAACCGTTTTCATGTTTAGGTTTCACTCTGTATTCTCCTATATGGAAACTTGTAGTTGGAACCCAGAACCAACCAACACGGTTTGTGCTAGCTCTTTGAAACTTGGCACAATAATGTAGTTCCAAGTTCTATCGCTATGGTTTGTGTCCTATTGAAGTAGCCCCAAGCAGAGACTGACGAGAATCACTTTCATTGAAAGGGGTTGCCAAACTTCCGAAAAACTACGAGTTTCCGGAAATCTCAGCAAACATTTTTTCACCCAATTTTGATGATACTGGCAGGTAATGATCAGTACACCAATCCCACTTGGCTCACCCAATTTCGTTCTTCTAGGTTATCCGTTCCTTTGCAGTAACCGTTTTCATGTTTAGGTTTCACTCTGTTTTCTCCTATATGGACACATGTAGTTGGAACTCTAAATCAAATACGGTTTGTGCTAGCTCTTTGAAACTTGGCACAATAATGTAATTCCAAGTTCTATCGCTATGGTTTGTGTCCTATTGAAGTAGCCCCAAGCAGAGACTGACGAGAATCACTTTCATTGAAAGGGGTTGCCAAGCTTCCGAAAAACTACCAGTTTCCTGAAATCTCAGCAAACATTTTTCCACCCAATTTTGATGATACTTGCAGGTAATGATCAGTACACCAATCCCACTTGGCTCACCAAATTTCGTTCTTCTAGGTTAAACCGTTCCTTTGCAGTAACCGTTTTGATGTTTAGGTTTCACTCTGTTTATTCCTATATGGATACATGTATTAGGAACTCTAAATCAAACACGGTTTGTGGTAGCTCTTTGAAACTTGGCACAATAATGTAGTTCCAAGTTCTATCGCTATGGTTTGTGTCCTATTGAAGTAGCCCCAAGCAGAGAACTGACGAGAATCACTTTCATTGAAAGGGGTTGCCAAGCTTCCAAAAAACTACGAGTTTCCTGAAATCTCTGCAAATATTTTTTCACCCAATCTTGATGATACTGGCAGGTAATGATCAGTACACCAATCCAACTTGGCTCACCAAATTTTGTTCTTCTAGGTTAAACCGTTCCTTTGCAGTGACCGTTTTCATGTTTAGGTTTCACTCTGTTTTCTCCTATATGGATACATGTAGTTGGAACTCTAAATCAAACACGGTTTGTGCTAGCTCTTTGAAACTTGGCACAATAATGTAGTTCCAAGTTCTATCGCTGTGGTTTGTGTCCTATTGAAGTAGCCCCAAGCAGAGACTGACGAGAATCACTTTCATTGAAAGGGGTTGCCAAACTTAAGAAAAACTACGAGTTTCCGGAAATTTCAGCAAACATTTTTTCACCCAATCTTGATGATACTGGAAGGTAGTGATCAGTACACCAATCCCACTTGGCTCACCAAATTTCGTTTTTCTAGGTTAAACCGTTTGTTTGCAGTAACCGTTTTCAAGTTTAGGTATCACTCTCTTTCTCCTATATGGATACATGTAGTTGGAACTCTAAATCAAACACGGTTTGTGCTAGCTCTTTGAAACTTGGCACAATAATGTAGTTCCAAGTTCTATCGCTGTGGTTTGTGTCCTATTGAAGTAGCCCCAAGCAGAGAATGACGAGAATCACTTTCATTGAAAGGGGTTGCCAAACTTCCCAAAAACTACGAGTTTCCGGAAATCTCAGCAAACATTTTTTCACCCAATCTTGATGATACTGGAAGGTAATGATCAGTACACCAATCCCACTTGGCTCACCAAATTTCGTTATTCTAGGTTAAACCGTTCCTTTGCAGTAACCGTTTTCATGTTTAGGTAACACTCTCTTTTCCCCTATATGGATACATGTAGTTGGAACTCTAAATCAAATATGGTTTGTGCTAGCTCTTTGAAACTTGGCACAATAATGTAGTTGCAAGTTCTATCGCTATGGTTTGTGTCCTATGGAAGTAGCCCCAAGCAGAGACTGACGAGAATCACTTTCATTGAAAGGTGTTGCCAAGCTTCCAAAAAACTACGAGTTTCCTGAAATCTCTGCAAAATTTTTTCACCCAATCTTGATGATACTGGAAGGTAATGATCAGTACACCAATCCCACTTGGCTCACCAAATTTCGTTCTTCTAGGTTAAACCGTTCCTTTGCAGTAACCGTTTTCATGTTTAGGTTTCACTCTGTTTTCTCCTATATGGATACATGTAGTTGGAACTCTAAATCAAACACGGTTTGTGCTAGCTCTTTGAAACTTGGCACAATAATGTAGTTCCAAGTTCTATCGCTGTGGTTTGTGTCAAATTGAAGTAGCCCAAAGCAGAGACTGACGAGAATCACTTTCATTGAAAGGGGTTGCCAAACTTCAGAAAAACTACGAGTTTCCGGAAATCTTAGCAAACATTTTTTCACCCAGTCTTGATGATACTGGAAGGTAATGATCAGCACACCAATCCCACTTGGCTCACCAAATTTCGTTTTTCTAGGGTAAACCGTTCGTTTGCAGTAACCGTTTTCATGTTTAGGTATCACTCTGTTTTCTCCTATATTGACACATATAGTTGGAACTCTAAATCAAATAGGGTTTGTGCTAGCTCTTTGAAACTTGGCACAATAATGTAGTTCCAAGTTCTATCGCTATGGTTTGTGTCCTATGGAAGTAGCCCCAAGCAGAGACTGATGAGAATCACTTTCATTGAAAGGGGTTGCCAAGCTTCCGAAAAAGTACAAGTTTCCTGAAATCTCAGCAAACATTTTTTCACCCAATCTTGATGATACTTACAGGTAATGATCAGTACACCAATCCCACTTGGCTCACCCAATTTCGTTTTTCTAGGGTAAACCGTTCGTTTGCAGTAACCGTTGTCATGTTTAGGTATCACTCTCTTTTCTCCTATATAGATACATGTAGTTGGAACTCTAAATCAAATACGGTTTGTGCTAGCTCTTTGAAACTTGGCACAATAATGTAGTTGCAAGTTCTATCGCTATGGTTTGTGTCCTATGGAAGTAGCCCCAAGCAGAGACTGACGAGAATCACTTTCATTGAAAGGGGTTGCCAAGATTCCAAAAAACTACGAGTTTCCTGAAATTTCAGCAAACATTTTTTCACCCAATCTTGATGATACTGGCAGGTAATGATCAGTACACCAATCCCACTTGGCTCACAAAATTTCGTTCTCTGGGGAAACCGTTTGTTTGCAGTAACCTTTTTCATGTTTCGGTTTCACTCTGTTTTCTCCTATATGGATACATGTAGTTGGAACTCTAAATCAAACACGGTTTGTGATAGCTCTTTGAAACTTGGCACAATAACGTAGTTCCAAGTTCTATCGCTATGGTTTGTGTCCTATTGAACTACCCCAAGCAGAGACTGACGAGAATGACTTTCATTGAAAGGGGTTGCCAACCTTCCAAAAACTACGAGTTTCCTGAAATCTGAGCAAACATTTTTCACCCAATCTTGATGATACTTGCAGGTAATGATCAGTACACCAATCCCACTTGGCTCACCCAATGTCGTTCTTCTAGGTTAAACCGTTCCTTTGCAGTAACTGTTTTCATGTTTAGGTTTCACTCTGTTTTCTCCTATATGGATACATGTAGTTGGAACTCTAAATCAAACACGGTTTGTGCTAGCTCTTTGAAACTTGGCACAATAATGTAGTTCCAAGTTCTATCGCTGTGGTTTGTGTCAAATTGAAGTAGCCCCAAGCAGAGACTGACGAGAATCACTTTCATTGAAAGGGGTTGCCAAACTTCCGAAAAACTACGAGTTTCCGGAAATCTCAGCAAACATTTTTTCACCCAATCTTGATGATACTGGAAGGTAATGATCAGTACACCAATCCCACTTGGCTCACCAAATTTCGTTTTTCTAGGGTAAACCGTTCGTTTGCAGTAACCGTTTTCATGTTTAGGTATCACTCTCTTTCTCCTATATAGATACATGTAGTTGGAACTCTAAATCAAATACGGTTTGTGCTAGCTCCTTGAAACTTGGCACAATAATGTAGTTCCAAGTTCTATCGCTATGGTTTGTGTCCTATGGAAGTAGCCCCAAGCAGAGACTGACGAGAATCACTTTCATTGAAAGGGGTTGCCAAGGTTCCAAAAAACTACGAGTTTCCTGAAATCTCTGCAAACATTTTTTTAACCCAATCTTGATGATACTCGCAGGTAATGATCAGTACACCAATCCCACTTGGCTCACCAAATTTCGTTCTTCTAGGTTAAACCGTTCCTTTGCAGTAACCGTATTCATGTTTAGGTTTCACTCTGTTTTCTCCTATATGGATACATGTATTTGGAACTCTTAATCAAACACGGTTTGTGCTAGCTCTTTGAAACTTGTCACAATAATGTAGTTCCAAGTTCTATCGCTATGGTTTGTGTCTTATTGAAATAGCCCCAAGCAGAGACTGACGAGAATCACTTTCATTGAAAGGGGTTGCCAAGCTTCCAAAAAACTACGAGTTTCCTGAAATCTCTGCAAACATTTTTTCACCCAATCTTGATGATACTGGCAGGTAATGATCAGTACACCAATCCCACTTGGCTCACCAAATTTCGTTCTTCTAGGTTAAACCGTTCCTTTGCAGTAACCGTTTTCATGTTTAGGTTTCACTCTGTTTTCTCCTATATGGATACATGTAGTTGGAACTCTAAATCAAACACGGTTTGTGCTAGCTCGTTGAAACTTGGCACAATAATGTAGTTCCAAGTTCTATCGCTATTGTTTGTGCCTATTGAAGTAGCCCCAATCACAGACTGACGAGAATCACTTTCATTGAAAGGGGATGCCAAACTTCCGAAAAACTACGAGTTTCGGGAAATCTCTGCAAACATTTTTTCAACCAAACTTGATGATACTTGCAGGTAATGATCAGTACACCAGTCCCACTTGGCTCACCAAATTTCGTTCTTCTAGGTTAAACCGTTCCTTTGCAGTAACCGTTTTCATGTTTAGGTTTCACTCTGTTTTCTCCTATATGGTTACATGTAGTTGGAACTCTGAATCAAACACGGTTTGTGCTAGCTCTTTGAAACTTGGCACAATAATGTAGTTCCAAGTTCTGTCGCTGGGGTTTGTGTCCTATTGAACTAGCCCCAAGCAGAGACTGACGAGAATGACTTTAATTGAAAGGGGTTGCCAACCTTCCAAAAACTACGAGTTTCCTGAAATCTGAGCAAACATTTTTCACCCAATCTTGATGATACTTGCAGGTAATGATCAGTACTCCAGTCCCACTTGGCTCACCAACTTTCGTTCTTCTAGGTTAAACCTTTCGTTTACAGTAACCGTTTTCATGTTTAGGTTTCACTCTGTTTTCTCCTATATGGATACATGTAGTTGGAACTCTAAATCAAACACGGTTTGTGCTAGCTCTTTGAAACTTGGCACAATAATGCAGTTCCAAGTTCTATCGCTATGGTTTGTGTCTTATTGAAGTAGCCCCAAGCAGAGACTGACGAGAATCACTTTAATTGAAAGGGGTTGCCAAGCTTCAAAAAAACTACGAGTTTCCTGAAACTTCAGCAAACATTTTTTCACCCAATCTTGATGATACTGGCAGGTAATGATCAGTACACCAATCCCACTTGGCTCACAAAATTTCGTTCTCTGGGGAAACCGTTTGTTTGCAGTAACCGTTTTCATGTTTAGGTTTCACTCTGTTTTCTCCTATATGGATACATGTAGTTGGAAATCTAAATCAAACACGGTTTGTGATAGCTCTTTGAAACTTGGCACAATAACGTAGTTCCAAGTTCTATCGCTATGGTTTGTGTCCTATTGAACTACCCCAAGCAGAGACTGACGAGAATGACTTTCATTGAAAGGGGTTGCCAACCTTCCAAAAAAAAAGAGTTTCCTGAAATCTGACCAAACATTTTTCAACCAATCTTGATGATACTTGCAGGTAATGATCAGTACACCAATCCCACTTGGCTCACCCAATTTCGTTCTTCTAGGTTAAACCGTTCCTTTGCAGTAACTGTTTTCATGTTTAGGTTTCACTCTGTTTTCTCCTAGATGGATACATGTAGTTCGAACTCTAAATCAAACACGTTTTGTGCTAGCTCTTTGAAACTTGTCACAATAATGTAGTTCCTAGTTCTATCGCTATGGTTTGTGTCCTATGAAGTAGCGCCAAGCAGAGACTGACGAGAATCACATTCATTGAAAGGGGTTGCCAAGCTTCAAAAAACTACGGGTTTCCTGAAATCTCACCAAACATTTTTTCAACCAATCTTGAGTATACTTGCAGGTAATGATCAGTACACCAGTCCAACTTGGTTCACCAAATTTTGTTCTTCTATGTTAAACGGTTACTTTGCAGTAACCGTTTTCATGTTTAGGTTTCAATCTATTTTCTCCGATATGGATACATGTATTTGGAACTCTAAATCAAACACGGTTTGTGCTAGCTCTTTGAAACTTGTCACAATAATGTAGTTCCTAGTTCTATCGCTATGGTTTGTGTCCTATGGAAGTAGCCCCAAGCAGAGACAGACGAGCATCACTTTAATTGAAAGGGGTTACCAAGCTTCTAAAAAACTATGAGTTTCCTGAAATCTGAGCAAACATTTTTTCAGCCAATCTTGATGATACTTACAGGTAATGATCAGTACACCAATCCCACTTGGCTCACCCAATTTCGTTCTTCTAGGTTATCCGTTCCTTTGCAGTAACCGTTTTCATGTTTAGGTTTCACTCTGTTTTCTCCTATAAGGATACATGTAGTTGGAACTCTAAATCAAACACGGTTTGTGCTAGCTCTTTGAAACTTGGCACAATAATGTAGTTCCAAGTTCTATCGCTATGGTTTGTGTCCTATTGAAGTAGCCCCAATCACAGACTGACGAGAATCACTTTCATTGAAAGGGGTTGCCAAGCTTCCAAAAAACTACGAGTTTCCTGAAATCTCAGCAAACATTTTTTCAACCAATCTTGATGATACTTGCAGGTAATGATCAGTACACCAGTCCCACTTGGCTACCAAATTTCATTCTTCTAGGTTAAACCGTTCCTTTGCAGTAACCGTTTTCATGTTTAGGTTTCAATCTGTTTTCTCCTATATGGATACATGTAGTTGGAACTCTAAATCAAACACGGTTTGTGCTAGCTCATTGAAACTTGCACAATAATGTAGTTCCAAGTTCTCTCACTATGGTTTGTGTCCTATTGAAGTAGGCCCAAGCAGAGACTGACGAGTATCACTTTCATTGAAAGGGGGTTGCCAAGCTTCCGAAAAACTACCAGTTTCCTGAAATCTCTGCAAACATTTTTCCACCCAATCTTGATGATACTGGCAGGTAATGATCAGTACACCAATCCCACTTGGCTCACCAAATTTCGTTCTTCTAGGTTAAACCGTTCCTTTGCTGTAACCGTTTTCATGTTTAGGTTTCACTCTGTTTTCTCCTATATGGTTACAAGTAGTTGGAACTCTAAATCAAACACGGTTTGTGCTAGGTCTTTGAAACTTGGCACAATAATGTAGTTCCAAGTTCTATCGCTATGGTTTGTGTCCTATTGAAGTAGTCCCAAGCACAGACTGACGAGAATCACTTTCATTGAACGGGGTTGCCAAGCTTCCAAAAAACTACTAGTTTCCTGAAATCTCAGCAAACATTTTTTCACCCAATCTTGATGATACTGGCAGGTAATGATCAGTACACCAATCCCACTTGGCTCACCAAATTTCGTTCTTCTAGGTTAAACCGTTCCTTTGCAGTAACCGTTTTCATGTTTAGGTTTCACTCTGTTTTCTCCTATATGGATACATGTAGTTGGAACTCTAAATCAAACACGGTTTGTGCTAGCTCGTTGAAACTTGGCACAATAATGTAGTTCCAAGTTCTATCGCTATTGTTTGTGCCTATTGAAGTAGCCCCAAGCAGAGACTGACGAGAATCACTTTCATTGAAAGGGGATGCCAAACTTCCGAAAAACTACGAGTTTCGGGAAATCTCTGCAAACATTTTTTCAACCAAACTTGATGATACTTGCAGGTAATGATCAGTACACCAGTCCCACTTGGCTCACCAAATTTCGTTCTTCTAGGTTAAACCGTTCCTTTGCAGTAACCGTTTTCATGTTTAGGTTTCACTCTGTTTTCTCCTATATGGATACATGTATTTGGAACTCTGAATCAAACACGGTTTGTGCTAGCTCTTTGAAACTTGGCACAATAATGTAGTTCCAATTTCTGTCACTGGGGTTTGTGTCCTATGGAAGTAGCCCCAAGCAGAGACAGACGAGCATCACTTTAATTGAAAGGGGTTGCCAAGCTTCTAAAAAACTATGAGTTTCCTGAAATCTGAGCAAACATTTTTTCAGCCAATCTTGATGATAATTACAGGTAATGATCAGTACACCAATCCCACTTGGCTCACCCAATTTCGTTCTTCTAGGTTATCCGTTCCTTTGCAGTAACCGTTTTCATGTTTAGGTTTCACTCTGTTTTCTCCTATATGGATACATGTAGTTGGAACTCTAAATCAAACATGGTTTGTGCTAGCTCTTTGAAACTTGGCACAATAATGTAGTTCCAAGTTCTCTCACTATGGTTTGTGTCCTATTGAAGTAGGCCCAAGCAGAGACTGACGAGAATCACTTTCATTGAAAGGGGTTGCCAAGCTTCCGAAAAACTACCAGTTTCCTGAAATCTCTGCAAATATTTTTCCACCCAATCTTGATGATACTGGCAGGTAATGATCAGTACACCAATCCCACTTGGCTCACCAAATTTCGTTCTTCTAGGTTAAACCGTTCCTTTGCTGTAACCGTTTTCATGTTTAGGTTTCACTCTGTTTTCTCCTATATGGTTACAAGTAGTTGGAACTCTAAATCAAACACGGTTTGTGCTAGGTCTTTGAAACTTGGCACAATAATGTAGTTCCAAGTTCTATCGCTATGGTTTGTGTCCTATTGAAGTAGTCCCAAGCACAGACTGACGAGAATTACTTTCATTGAACGGGGTTGCCAAGCTTCCAAAAAACTACTAGTTTCCTGAAATCTCAGCAAACATTTTTTCACCCAATCTTGATGATACTGGCAGGTAAAGATCAGTACACCAATCCCACTTGGCTCACCAAATTTCGTTCTTCTAGGTTAAACCGTTCCTTTGCAGTAACCGTTTTCATGTTTAGGTTTCACTCTGTTTTCTCCTATATGGAAACTTGTAGTTGGAACGCAGAACCAACCAACACGGTTTGTGCTAGCTCTTTGAAACTTGGCACAATAATGTAGTTCCAAGTTCTATCGCTATGGTTTGTGTCCTATTGAAGTAGCCCCAAGCAGAGACTGATGAGAATCACTTTCATTGAAAGGGGTTGCCAAACTTCCGAAAAACTACGAGTTTCCGGAAATCTCAGCAAACATTTTTTCACCCAATTTTAATGATACTGGCAGGTAATGATCAGTACACCAATCCCACTTGGTTCACCAAATATCGTTCTTCTAGGTTAAACCGTTCCTTTGCACTAACCATTTTCATGTTTAGGTTTCACTCTGTTTTCTCCTATATGGACACATGTAGTTGGAACTCTAAAACAAATACGGTTTGTGCTAGCTCTTTGAAAGTTGGCACAATAATGTAATTCCAAGTTCTATTGCTATGGTTTGTGTCCTATTGAAGTAGCCCCAAGCATAGACTGACGAGAATCACTTTCATTGAAAGGGGTTGCCAAGCTTCCGAAAAACTACCAGTTTCCTGAAATCTCAGCAAACATTTTTTCACCCAATTTTGATGATACTTGCAGGTAATGATCAGTACACCAATCCCACTTGGCTCACCCAATTTCGTTCTTCTAGGTTAAACCGTTCCTTTGCAGTAACCGTTTTGATGTTTAGGTTTCACTTTGTTTCCTCCTATATGGATACATGTATTAGGAACTCTAAATCAAACACGGTTTGTGCTAGCTCTTTGAAACTTGGCACAATAATGTAGTTCCAAGTTCTATCGCTATGGTTTGTGTCCTATTGAAGTAGCCCCAAGCAGAGTCTGACGAGAATCACTTTCATTGAAAGGGGTTGCCAAGCTTCCAAAAAACTACGAGTTTCCTGAAATCTCTGCAAATATTTTTTCACCCAATCTTGATGATACTAAAAGGTAATGATCAGTACACCAATCCCACTTGGCTCACCACATTTTGTTCTTCTAGGTTAAACCGTTCCTTTGCAGTGACCGTTTTCATGTTTAGGTTTCACTCTGTTTTCTCCTATATGGATACATGTAGTTGGAACTCTAAATCAAACACGGTTTGTGCTAGCTCTTTGAAACTTGGCACAATAATGTAGTTCCAAGTTCTATCGCTATGGTTTGTGTCCTATGGAAGTAGCCCCAAGCAGACACTGACGAGAGTCACTTTCATTGAAAGGGGTTGCCAAGGTTCCAAAATCTACGAGTTTCCTGAAATCTCTGCAAACATTTTTTCACCCAATCTTGATGATACTCGCAGGTAATGATCAGTACACCAGTCCCACTTGGCTCACCAAATTTCGTTCTTCTAGGTTAAACCTTTCGTTTACAGTAACCGTTTTCATGTTTAGGTTTCACTCTGTTTTCTCCTATATGGATACATGTAGTTGGAACTCTAAATCAAACACGGTTTGTGCTAGCTCTTTGAAACTTGGCACAATAATGCAGTTCCAAGTTCTATCGCTATGGTTTGTGTCTTATTGAAGTAGCCCCAAGCAGAGACTGATGAGAATCACTTTCATTGAAAGGGGTTGCCAAGCTTCAAAAAAACTACGAGTTTCCTGAAATTTCAGCAAACATTTTTTCACCCAATCTTGATGATACTGGCAGGTAATGATCAGTACACCAATCCCACTTGGCTCACAAAATTTCGTTCTCTGGGGAAACCGTTTGTTTGCAGTAACCTTTTTCATGTTTCGGTTTCATTCTGTTTTCTCCTATATGGATACATGTAGTTGGAACTCTAAATCAAACATGGTTTGTGATTGCTCTTTGAAACTTGGCACAATAACGTAGTTCCAAGTTCTATCGCTATGCTTTGTGTCCTATTGAACTACCCCAAGCAGAGACTGACGAGAATGACTTTCATTGAAAGGGGTTGCCAACCTTCCAAAAACTACGAGTTTCCTGAAATCTGAGCAAACATTTTTCAACCAATCTTGATGATACTTGCAGGTAATGATCAGTACACCAATCCCACTTGGCTCACCCAATGTCGTTCTTCTAGGTTAAACCGTTCCTTTGCAGTAACTGTTTTCATGTTTAGGTATCACTCTCTTTTCTCCTATATAGATACATGTAGTTGGAACTCTAAATCAAATACGGTTTGTGCTAGCTCTTTGAAACTTGGCACAATAATGTAGTTCCAAGTTCTATCGCTATGGTTTGTGTCCTATGGAAGTCGCCCCAAGCAGAGACTGACGAGAATCACTTTCATTGAAAGGGGTTGCCAAGGTTCCAAAAAACTACGAGTTTCCTGAAATCTCTGCAAATATTTTTTCACCCAATCTTGATGATACTCGCAGGTAATGATCAGTACACCAATCCCACTTGGCTCACCAAATTTCGTTCTTCTAGGTTAAACCGTTCCTTTGCAGTAACCGTTTTCATGTTTAGGTTTCACTCTGTTTTCTCCTATATGGATACATGTATTTGGAACTCTTAATCAAACACGGTTTGTGCTAGCTCTTTGAAATTTGGCACAATAATGTAGTTCCAAGTTCTATCGCTATGGTTTGTGTCTTATTGAAATAGCCCCAAGCAGAGACTGACGAGATTCACTTTCATTGAAAGGGGTTGCCAAGCTTCCAAAAAACTACGAGTTTCTTGAAATCTCTGCAAACATTTTTTCACCCAATCTTGATGATACTGGCAGGTAATGATCAGTACACCAATCCCACTTGGCTCACCAAATTTCGTTCTTCTAGGTTAAACCGTTCCTTTGCAGTAACCGTTTTCATGTTTAGGTATCACTCTGTTTTCTCCTATATGGATACATGTAGTTGGAACTCTAAATCAAACACGGTTTGTGCTAGCTCGTTGAAACTTGGCACAATAATGTAGTTCCAAGTTCTATCGCTATTGTTTGTGCCTATTGAAGTAGCCCCAATCACAGACTGACGAGAATCACTTTCATTGAAAGGGGATGCCAAACTTCCGAAAAACTACGAGTTTCGGGAAATCTCTGCAAACATTTTTTCAACCAAACTTGATGATACTTGCAGGTAATGATCAGTACACCAGTCCCACTTGGCTCACCAAATTTCGTTCTTCTAGGTTAAACCGTTCCTTTGCAGTAACCGTTTTCATGTTTAGGTTTCACTCTGTTTTCTCCTATATGGTTACATGTAGTTGGAACTCTGAATCAAACACGGTTTGTGCTAGCTCTTTGAAACTTGGCACAATAATGTAGTTCCAAGTTCTGTCGCTGGGGTTTGTGTCCTATTGAACTAGCCCCAAGCAGAGACTGACGAGAATGACTTTAATTGAAAGGGGTTGCCAACCTTCCAAAAACTACGAGTTTCCTGAAATCTGAGCAAACATTTTTCAACCAATCTTGATGATACTTGCAGGTAATGATCAGTACACCAATCCCACTTGGCTCACCCAATTTCGTTCTTCTAGGTTAAACCGTTCCTTTGCAGTAACTGTTTTCATGTTTAGGTTTCACTCTGTTTTCTCCTAGATGGATACATGTAGTTGGAACTCTAAATCAAACCCGGTTTGTGCTAGCTCTTTGAAACTTGTCACAATAATGTAGTTCCTAGTTCTATCGCTATGGTTTGTGTCCTATGAAGTAGCGCCAAGCAGAGACTGACGAGAATCACATTCATTGAAAGGGGTTGCCAAGCTTCAAAAAACTACGGGTTTCCTGAAATCTCAGCAAACATTTTTTCAACCAATCTTGAGTATACTTGCAGGTAATGATCAGTACACCAGTCCAACTTGGTTCACCAAATTTTGTTCTTCTATGTTAAACGGTTACTTTGCAGTAACCGTTTTCATGTTTAGGTTTCAATCTATTTTCTCCGATATGGAAACATGTATTTGGAACTCTAAATCAAACACGGTTTGTGCTAGCTCTTTGAAACTTGTCACAATAATGTAGTTCCTAGTTCTATCGCTATGGTTTGTGTCCTATGGAAGTAGCCCCAAGCAGAGACAGACGAGCATCAATTTAATTGAAACGGGTTGCCAAGCTTCTAAAAAACTATGAGTTTCCTGAAATCTGAGCAAACATTTTTTCAGCCAATCTTGATGATACTTACAGGTAATGATCAGTACACCAATCCCACTTGGCTCACCCAATTTCGTTCTTCTAGTTTATCCGTTCCTCTGCAGTAACCGTTTTCATGTTTAGGTTTCACTCTGTTTTCTCCTATATGGATACATGTAGTTGGAACTCTAAATCAAACACGGTTTGTGCTAGCTCTTTGAAACTTGGCACAATAATGTAGTTCCAAGTTCTATCGCTATGGTTTGTGTCCTATTGAAGTAGCGCCAAGCAGAGACTGACGAGAATCACATTCATTGAAAGGGGTTGCCAAGCTTCAAAAAACTACGGGTTTCCTGAAATCTCAGCAAACATTTTTTCACCCAATCTTGATGATACTGGCAGGTAAAGATCAGTACACCAATCCCACTTGGCTCACCAAATTTCGTTCTTCTAGGTTAAACCGTTCCTTTGCAGTAACCGTTTTCATGTTTAGGTTTCACTCTGTTTTCTCTTATATGGAAACTTGTAGTTGGAACGCAGAACCAACCAACACGGTTTGTGCTAGCTCTTTGAAACTTGGCACAATAATGTAGTTCCAAGTTCTATCGCTATGGTTTGTGTCCTATTGAAGTAGCCCCAAGCAGAGACTGACGAAAATCACTTTCATTAAAAGGGGTTGCCAAACTTCCGAAAAACTACGAGTTTCCGGAAATCTCAGCAAACATTTTTTCACCCAATTTTGATGATACTGGCAGGTAATGATCAGTACACCAATCCCACTTGGTTCACCAAATATCGTTCTTCTAGGTTAAACCGTTCCTTTGCACTAACCGTTTTCATGTTTAGGTTTCACTCTGTTTTCTCCTATATGGACACATGTACTTGGAACTCTAAATCAAATACGGTTTGTGCTAGCTCTTTGAAACTTGGCACAATAATGTAATTCCAAGTTCTATCGCTATGGTTTGTGTCCTATTGAAGTAGCCCCAAGCAGAGACTGACGAGAATCACTTTCATTGAAAGGGGTTGCCAAGCTTCCGAAAAACTACCAGTTTCCTGAAATCTCAGCAAACATTTTTTCACCCAATTTTGATGATACTTGCAGGTAATGATCAGTACACCAATCCCACTTGGCTCACCCAATTTCGTTCTTCTATGTTAAACCGTTCCTTTGCAGTAACCGTTTTGATGTTTAGGTTTCACTCTGTTTCCTCCTATATGGATACATGTATTAGGAACTCTAAATCAAACACGGTTTGTGCTAGCTCTTTGAAACTTGGCACAATAATGTAGTTCCAAGTTCTATCGCTATGGTTTGTGTCCTATGGAAGTAGCCCCAAGCAGAGACTGACGAGAATCACTTTCATTGAAAGGGGTTGCCAAGCTTCCAAAAAACTACGAGTTTCCTGAAATCTCTGCAAATATTTTTTCACCCAATCTTGATGATACTGGCAGGTAATGATCAGTACACCAATCCCACTTGGCTCACCAAATTTTGTTCTTCTAGGTTAAACCGTTCCTTTGCAGTGACCGTTTTAATGTTTAGGTTTCACTCTGTTTTCTCCTATATGGATACATGTAGTTGGAACTCTAAATCAAACACGGTTTGTGCTAGCTCTTTGAAACTTGGCACAATAATGTAGTTCCAAGTTCTATCGCTGTGGTTTGTGTCCTATTGAAGTAGCCCCAAGCAGAGACTGACGAGAATCACTTTCATTGAAAGGGGTTGCCAAACTTAAGAAAAACTACGAGTTTCCGGAAATCTCAGCAAACATTTTTTCACCCAATATTGATGATACTGGAAGGTAGTGATCAGTACACCAATCCCACTTGGCTCACCAAATTTCGTTTTTCTAGGGTAAACCGTTTGTTTGCAGTAACAGTTTTCATGTTTAGGTATCACTCTCTTTCTCCTATATGGATACATGTAGTTGGAACTCTAAATCAAACACGGTTTGTGCTAGCTCTTTGAAACTTGGCACAATAATGTAGTTCCAAGTTCTATCGCTATGGTTTGTGTCCTATTGAAGTAGCCCCAAGCAGAGACTGACTAGAATCACTTTCATTGAAAGGGTTTGCCAAGCTTCCAAAAAACTACGAGTTTCCTGAAATCTCTGCAAACATTTTTTCACCCAATCTTGATGATACTGGCAGGTAATGATCAGTACACCAATCCCACTTGGCTCACCAAATTTCGTTCTTCTAGGTTAAACCGTTCCTTTGCAGTAACCGTTTTCATGTTTAGGTATCACTCTGTTTTCTCCTATATGGATACATGTAGTTGGAACTCTAAATCAAACACGGTTTGTGCTAGCTCTTTGAAACTTGGCACAATAATGTAGTTCCAAGTTCTATCGCTGTGGTTTGTGTCCTATTGAAGTAGCCCCAAGCAGAGACTGACGAGAATCACTTTCATTGAAAGGGGTTGCTAAACTTCCGAAAAACTACGAGTTTCCGGAAATCTTAGCAAACATTTTTTCACCCAATCTTGATGATACTGGAAGGTAATGATCAGTACACCAATCCCACTTGGCTCACCAAATTTCGTTTTTCTAGGGTAAACCGTTCGTTTGCAGTAACCGTTTTCATGTTTAGGTATCACTCTCTTTTCTCCTATATGGATACATGTATTAGGAACTCTAAATCAAACACGGTTTGTGCTAGCTCTTTGAAACTTGGCACAATAATGTAGTTCAAGTTCTATCGCTATGGTTTGTGCCTATTGAAGTAGCCCCAAGCAGAGACTGACGAGAATCACTTTCATTGAAAGGGGTTGACAAGCTTCCAAGAAACTACGAGTTTCCTGAAATCTCAGCAAACATTTTTTCACCCAATCTTGATGATACTGGCAGGTAATGATCAGTACACCAATCCCACTTGGTTCACCAAATTTCGTTCTTCTAGGTTAAACCGTTCCTTTGCAGTAACCGTTTTCATGTTTAGTTTCACTCTGTTTTCTCCTATATGGATACATGTAGTGGGAACTCTAAATCAAACACGGTTTGTGCTAGCTCTTTGAAAGTTGGCACAATAATGTAGTTCCAAGTTCTTTCGCTGTGGTTTGTGTCCTATTGAAGTAGCCCCAAGCAGAGACTGACGAGAATCACTTTCATTGAAAGGGGTTGCCAAACTTCCTTAAAACTACGAGTTTCCGGAAATCTCAGCAAACATTTTTTCACCCAATCTTGATGATACTGGAAGGTAATGATCAGTACACCAATCCCACTTGGCTCACCAAATTTCGTTATTCTAGGGTAAACCGTTCGTTTGCAGTAACCGTTTTCATGTTTAGGTTTCACTCTGTTTCCTCCTATATGGATACATGTATTAGGAACTCTAAATCAAACACGGTTTGTGCTAGCTCTTTGAAACTTGGCACAATAATGTAGTTCCAAGTTCTATCGCTATGGTTTGTGTCCTATTGAAGTAGCCACAAGCAGAGACTGACGAGAATCACTTTCATTGAAAGGGGTTGCCAAGCTTCCAAAAAACTATGAGTTTCCTTAAATCTGAGCAAACATTTTTTTCACCCAATCTTGATGATACTGACAGGTAATAATCAGTACACCAATCCCACATGGCTCACCAAATTTCGTTCTTCTAGGTTAAACCGTTCCTTTGCAGTAACCGTTTTCATGTTTAGTTTCACTCTGTTTTCTCCTATATGGATACATGTAGTGGGAACTCTAAATCAAACACGGTTTGTGCTAGCTCTTTGAAAGTTGGCACAATAATGTAGTTCCAAGTTCTTTCGCTGTGGTTTGTGTCCTATTGAAGTAGCCCCAAGCAGAGACTGACGAGAATCACTTTCATTGAAAGGGGTTGCCAAACTTCCTTAAAACTACGAGTTTCCGGAAATCTCAGCAAACATTTTTTCACCCAATCTTGATGATACTGGAAGGTAATGATCAGTACACCAATCCCACTTGGCTCACCAAATTTCGTTATTCTAGGGTAAACCGTTCGTTTGCAGTAACCGTTTTCATGTTTAGGTATCACTCTCTTTTCTCCTATATGGATACATGTAGTTGGAACTCTAAATCAAATACGGTTTGTGCTAGCTCTTTGAAACTTGGCACAATAATGTAGTTGCAAGTTCTATCGCTATGGTTTGTGTCCTATGGAAGTAGCCCCAAGCAGAGACTGACGAGAATCATTTTCATTGAAAGTGGTTGCCAAGCTTCCAAAAAACTATGAGATTCCTTAAATCTGAGCAAACATTTTTTTCACCCAATCTTGATGATACTGACCGGTAATAATCAGTACACCAATCCCACATGGCTCAACAAATTTCGTTCTTCTAGGTTAAACAGTTCCTTTGCAGTAACCGTTTTCATGTTTAGGTTTCACTCTGTTTTCTCCTATATGGATACATGTAGTTGGAACTCTAAATCAAACACGGTTTGTGCTAGCTCTTTGAAACTTGGCACAATAATGTAGTTCCAAGTTCTATCGCTATGGTTCGTGCGTATTGAAGTAGCCCCAAGCAGAGAATGACGAGAATCACTTTCATTGAAAGGGGTTGCCAAGCTTCCAAAAAACTACGAGATTCCTGATATCTCAGCAAAGATTTTTTCACCCAATCTTGATGATACTTGCAGGTAATGATCAGTACACCAATCCCACTTGGCTCACCAAATTTCGTTATTCTAGGGTAAACCGTTCGTTTGCAGTAACCGTTTTCATGTTTAGGTATCACTCTCTTTTCTCCTATATGGATACATGTAGTTGGAACTCTAAATCAAACACGGTTTGTGCTAGCTCTTTGAAACTTGGCACAATAATGTAGTTCCAAGTTCTATCGCTATGGTTTGTGCCCATTGAAGTAGCCCCAAGCAGAGACTGACGAGAATCACTTTCATTGAATGTGGTTGCCAAGCTTCCAAAAAACTACGAGTTTCCTGAAATCTCAGCAAAGATTTTTTCACCCAATCTTGATGATACTGGCAGGTAATGATCAGTACACCAATCCCACTTGGTTCACCAAATTTCGTTCTGCTAGGTTAAACCGTTCCTTTGCAGGAACCGTTTTCATGTTTAGTTTCACTCTGTTTTCTCCTATATGGATACATGTAGTTGGAACTCTAAATCAAACACGGTTTGTGCTAGCTCTTTGAAACTTGGCACAATAATGTAGTTCCAAGTTCTATCGCTATGGTTTGTGTCCTATGGTAGTAGCCCCAAGCAGAGACTGATGAGAATCACTTTCATTGAAAGGGGTTGCCAAGCTTCCGAAAATCTACAAGTTTCCTGAAATCTCAGCAAACATTTTTTCACCCAATCTTGATGATACTTGCAGGTAATGATCAGGACACCAATCCCACTTGGCTCAACAAATTTCGTTCTTCTAGGTTAAACCGTTCCTTTGCAGTAACCGTTTTCATGTTTAGGTTTCACTCTGTTTCCTCCTATATGGATACATGTATTAGGAACTCTAAATCAAACACGGTTTGTGCTAGCTCTTTGAAACTTGGCACAATAATGTAGTTCCAAGTTCTATCGCTATGGTTTGTGTCCTATTGAAGTAGCCCCAAGCAGAGACTGACGAGAATCACTTTCATTGAAAGGGGTTGCCAAGCTTCCAAAAAACTATGAGTTTCCTTAAATCTGAGCAAACATTTTTTTCACCCAATCTTGATGATACTGACAGGTAATAATCAGTACACCAATCCCAAATGGCTCACCAAATTTCGTTCTTCTAGGTTAAACCGTTCCTTTGCAGTAACCGTTTTCATGTTTAGTTTCACTCTGTTTTCTCCTATATGGATACATGTAGTTGGAACTCTAAATCAAACACGGTTTGTGCTAGCTCTTTGAAAGTTGGCACAATAATGTAGTTCCAAGTTCTTTCGCTGTGGTTTGTGTCCTATTGAAGTAGCCCCAAGCAGAGACTGACGAGAATCACTTTCATTGAAAGGGGTTGCCAAACTTCCTTAAAACTACGAGTTTCCGGAAATCTCAGCAAACATTTTTTCACCCAATCTTGATGATACTGGAAGGTAATGATCAGTACACCAATCCCACTTGGCTCACCAAATTTCGTTATTCTAGGGTAAACCGTTCGTTTGCAGTAACCGTTTTCATGTTTAGGTATCACTCTCTTTTCTCCTATATGGATACATGTAGTTGGAACTCTAAATCAAATACGGTTTGTGCTAGCTCTTTGAAACTTGGCAAAATAATGTAGTTGCAAGTTCTATCGCTATGGTTTGTGTCCTATGGAAGTAGCCCCAAGCAAAGACTGACGAGAATCACTTTCATTGAAAGTGGTTGCCAAGCTTCCAAAAAACTATGAGTTTCCTTACATCTGAGCAAACATTTTTTTCACCCAATCTTGATGATACTGACAGGTAATAATCAGTACACCAATCCCACATGGCTCACCAAATTTCGTTCTTCTAGGTTAAACCGTTCCTTTGCAGTAACCGTTTTCATGTTTAGTTTCACTCTGTTTTCTCCTATATGGATACATGTAGTGGGAACTCTAAATCAAACACGGTTTGTGCTAGCTCTTTGAAAGTTGGCACAATAATGTAGTTCCAAGTTCTTTCGCTGTGGTTTGTGTCCTATTGAAGTAGCCCCAAGCAGAGACTGACGAGAATCACTTTCATTGAAAGGGGTTGCCAAACTTCCTTAAAACTACGAGTTTCCGGAAATCTCAGCAAACATTTTTTCACCCAATCTTGATGATACTGGAAGGTAATGATCAGTACACCAATCCCACTTGGCTCACCAAATTTCGTTATTCTAGGGTAAACCGTTCGTTTGCAGTAACCGTTTTCATGTTTAGGTATCACTCTCTTTTCTCCTATATGGATACATGTAGTTGGAACTCTAAATCAAATACGGTTTGTGCTAGCTCTTTGAAACTTGGCACAATAATGTAGTTGCAAGTTCTATCGCTATGGTTTGTGTCCTATGGAAGTAGCCCCAAGCAGAGACTGACGAGAATCATTTTCATTGAAAGTGGTTGCCAAGCTTCCAAAAAACTATGAGATTCCTTAAATCTGAGCAAACATTTTTTTCACCCAATCTTGATGATACTGACCGGTAATAATCAGTACACCAATCCCACATGGCTCAACAAATTTCGTTCTTCTAGGTTAAACAGTTCCTTTGCAGTAACCGTTTTCATGTTTAGGTTTCACTCTGTTTTCTCCTATATGGATACATGTAGTTGGAACTCTAAATCAAACACGGTTTGTGCTAGCTCTTTGAAACTTGGCACAATAATGTAGTTCCAAGTTCTATCGCTATGGTTCGTGCGTATTGAAGTAGCCCCAAGCAGAGAATGACGAGAATCACTTTCATTGAAAGGGGTTGCCAAGCTTCCAAAAAACTACGAGATTCCTGATATCTCAGCAAAGATTTTTTCACCCAATCTTGATGATACTTGCAGGTAATGATCAGTACACCAATCCCACTTGGCTCACCAAATTTCGTTATTCTAGGGTAAACCGTTCGTTTGCAGTAACCGTTTTCATGTTTAGGTATCACTCTCTTTTCTCCTATATGGATACATGTAGTTGGAACTCTAAATCAAACACGGTTTGTGCTAGCTCTTTGAAACTTGGCACAATAATGTAGTTCCAAGTTCTATCGCTATGGTTTGTGCCCATTGAAGTAGCCCCAAGCAGAGACTGACGAGAATCACTTTCATTGAATGTGGTTGCCAAGCTTCCAAAAAACTACGAGTTTCCTGAAATCTCAGCAAAGATTTTTTCACCCAATCTTGATGATACTGGCAGGTAATGATCAGTACACCAATCCCACTTGGTTCACCAAATTTCGTTCTGCTAGGTTAAACCGTTCCTTTGCAGGAACCGTTTTCATGTTTAGTTTCACTCTGTTTTCTCCTATATGGATACATGTAGTTGGAACTCTAAATCAAACACGGTTTGTGCTAGCTCTTTGAAACTTGGCACAATAATGTAGTTCCAAGTTCTATCGCTATGGTTTGTGTCCTATGGTAGTAGCCCCAAGCAGAGACTGATGAGAATCACTTTCATTGAAAGGGGTTGCCAAGCTTCCGAAAATCTACAAGTTTCCTGAAATCTCAGCAAACATTTTTTCACCCAATCTTGATGATACTTGCAGGTAATGATCAGGACACCAATCCCACTTGGCTCAACAAATTTCGTTCTTCTAGGTTAAACCGTTCCTTTGCAGTAACCGTTTTCATGTTTAGGTTTCACTCTGTTTCCTCCTATATGGATACATGTATTAGGAACTCTAAATCAAACACGGTTTGTGCTAGCTCTTTGAAACTTGGCACAATAATGTAGTTCCAAGTTCTATCGCTATGGTTTGTGTCCTATTGAAGTAGCCCCAAGCAGAGACTGACGAGAATCACTTTCATTGAAAGGGGTTGCCAAGCTTCCAAAAAACTATGAGTTTCCTTAAATCTGAGCAAACATTTTTTTCACCCAATCTTGATGATACTGACAGGTAATAATCAGTACACCAATCCCAAATGGCTCACCAAATTTCGTTCTTCTAGGTTAAACCGTTCCTTTGCAGTAACCGTTTTCATGTTTAGTTTCACTCTGTTTTCTCCTATATGGATACATGTAGTTGGAACTCTAAATCAAACACGGTTTGTGCTAGCTCTTTGAAAGTTGGCACAATAATGTAGTTCCAAGTTCTTTCGCTGTGGTTTGTGTCCTATTGAAGTAGCCCCAAGCAGAGACTGACGAGAATCACTTTCATTGAAAGGGGTTGCCAAACTTCCTTAAAACTACGAGTTTCCGGAAATCTCAGCAAACATTTTTTCACCCAATCTTGATGATACTGGAAGGTAATGATCAGTACACCAATCCCACTTGGCTCACCAAATTTCGTTATTCTAGGGTAAACCGTTCGTTTGCAGTAACCGTTTTCATGTTTAGGTATCACTCTCTTTTCTCCTATATGGATACATGTAGTTGGAACTCTAAATCAAATACGGTTTGTGCTAGCTCTTTGAAACTTGGCAAAATAATGTAGTTGCAAGTTCTATCGCTATGGTTTGTGTCCTATGGAAGTAGCCCCAAGCAAAGACTGACGAGAATCACTTTCATTGAAAGTGGTTGCCAAGCTTCCAAAAAACTATGAGTTTCCTTACATCTGAGCAAACATTTTTTTCACCCAATCTTGATGATACTGACAGGTAATAATCAGTACACCAATCCCACATGGCTCACCAAATTTCGTTCTTCTAGGTTAAACCGTTCCTTTGCAGTAACCGTTTTCATGTTTAGGTTTCACTCTGTTTTCTCCTATATGGATACATGTAGTTGGAACTCTAAAATCAAACACGGTTTGTGCTAGCTCTTTGAAACTTGGCACAATAATGTAGTTCCAAGTTCTATCGCTATGGTTTGTGCCTATTGAAGTAGCCCCAAGCAGAGACTGACGAGAATCACTTTCATTGAAAGGGGTTGCCAAGCTTCCAAAAAACTACGAGATTCCTGAAATCTCAGCAAAGATTTTTTCACCCAATCTTGATGATACTGGCAGGTAATGATCAGTACACCAATCCCACTTGGTTCACCAAATTTCGTTCTTCTAGGTTAAACCGTTCCTTTGCAGTAACCGTTTTCATGTTTAGTTTCAGTCTGTTTTCTCCTATATGGATACATGTAGTTGGAACTCTAAATCAAACACGGTTTGTGCTAGCTCTTTGAAAGTTGGTACAATAATGTAGTTCCAAGTTCTATCGCTATGGTTTGTGTCCTATGGTAGTAGCCCCAAGCAGAGACTGATGAGAATCATTTTCATTGAAAGGGGTTGCCAAGCTTCCGAAAAACTACAAGTTTCCTGAAATCTCAGCAAACATTTTTTCACCCAATCTTGATGATACTTGCAGGTAATGATCAGGACACCAATCCCACTTGGCTCAACAAATTTCGTTCTTCTAGGTTAAACCGTTCCTTTGCAGTAACCGTTTTCATGTTTAGGTTTCACTCTGTTTCCTCCTATATGGATACATGTATTAGGAACTCTAAATCAAACACGGTTTGTGCTAGCTCTTTGAAACTTGGCACAATAATGTAGATCCAAGTTCTATCTCTATGGTTTGTACCCTATTAAAGTAGCCCCAAGCAGAGACTGACGAGAATCACTTTCATTGAAAGGGGTTGCCAAGCTTCCAAAAAACTACGATTTCCTGAAATCTGAGCAAACATTTTTTCACCCAACCTTGATGATACTTGCAGGTAATTATCACTACACCAATCCCACTTGGCTCACCAAATTTCGTTCTTCTAGGTTAAACCGTTCCTTTGCAGTAACCGTTTTCATGTATAGGTTTCACTCTGTTTTCTCCTACATGGATACATGTAGTTGGAACTCTAAATCAAACACGGTTTGTGCTAGCTCTTTGAAACTTGGCACAATAATGTAGTTCCAAGCTCTATCGCTATGTTTTGTGCCTATTGAAGTAGCCCCAAGCAGAGACTGACGAGAATCACTTTCATTGAAAGGGGTTGCCAAGCTTCCAAAAACCTACGAGTTTCCTGAAATCTCAGCAACCATTTTTTCACCCAATCTTGATGATACTGGCAGGTAATGATCAGTACACCAATCCCACTTGGTTCACCAAATTTCGTTCTTCTAGGTTAAACCATTCCTTTGCAGTAACCGTTTTCATGTTTAGGTTTCACTCTGTTTTCTCCTACATGGATACATGTAGTTGGAACTCTAAATCAAACACGGTTTGTGCTAGCTCTTTGAAACTTGGCACAATAATGTAGTTCCAGTTCTATCGCTATGGTTTGTGTCCTATTGAAGTAGCCCCAAGCACAGACTGTCGAGAATCACTTTCATTGAAAGGGGTTGCCAAACTTCCGAAAAACTACGAGTTTCCGGAAATCTCAGCAAACATTTTTTCACCCAATCTTGATGATACTGGCAGGTAATGATCAGTACACCAATCCCACTTGGCTCACCAAATTTCGTTTTTCTAGGGTAAACCGTTCGTTTGCAGTAACCGTTTTCATGTTTAGGTATCACTCTCTTTTCTCCTATATGGATACATGTAGTTGGAACTCTAAATCAAATACGGTTTGTGCTAGCTCTTTGAAACTTGGCACAATAATGTAGTTGCAAGTTCTATCGCTATGGTTTGTGTCCTATGGAAGTAGCCCCAAGCAGAGACTGACGAGAATCACTTTCATTGAAAGGGGTTGCCAAGCTTCCAAAAAACTACGAGTTTCCTGAAATCTCTGCAAACATTTTTTCACCCAATCTTGATGATACTGGCAGGTAATGATCAGTACACCAATCCCACTTGGCTCACCAAATTTCGTTCTTCTAGGTTAAACCGTTCCTTTGCAGTAACCGTTTTCATGTTTAGGTTTCACTCTGTTTCCTCCTATATGGATACATGTAGTTGGAACTCTAAATCAAACACGGTTTGTGCTAGCTCTTTGAAACTTGGCACAATAATGTAGATCCAAGTTCTATCTCTATGGTTTGTACCCTATTAAAGTAGCCCCAAGCAGAGACTGATGAGAATCACTTTCATTGAAAGGGTTGCCAAGCTTCTAAAAAACTATGAGTTTCCTTAAATCTGAGCAAACATTATTTTCACCCAATCTTGATGATACTGACAGGTAATAATCAGGACACCAATCCCACTTGGCTCACCAAATTTCGTTCTTCTAGGTTAAACCGTTCCTTTGCAGTAACCGTTTTCATGTTTAGGTTTCACTCTGTTTTCTCCTATATGGATACATGTAGTTGGAACTCTAAATCAAACACGGTTTGTGCTAGCTCTTTGAAACTTGGCACAATAATGTAGTTCCAAGCTCTATCGCTATGGTTTGTGCCTATTGAAGTAGCCCCAAGCAGAGACTGACGAGAATCACTTTCATTGAAAGGGGTTGCCAAGCTTCCAAAAACCTACGAGTTTCCTGAAATCTCAGCATACATTTTTTCACCCAATCTTGATGATACTTGCAGGTAATGATCAGAACACCAATCCCACTTGGCTCACCAAATTTCGTTCTTCTAGGTTAAACCGTTCCTTTGCAGTAACCGTTTTCATGTATAGGTTTCACTCTGTTTTCTCCTATATGGATACATGTAGTTGGAACTCTAAATCAAACACGGTTTGTGCTAGCTCTTTGAAACTTGGCACAATAATGTAGTTCCAAGTTCTATCGCTATGGTTTGTGTCCTATTGAAGTAGCCCCAAGCAGAGACTGACGAGAATCACTTTCATTGAAAGGGGTTGCCAAGCTTCCAAAAAACTACGAGTTTCCTGAAATCTCTGCAAACATTTTTTCACCCAATCTTGATGATACTGGCAGGTAATGATCAGTACACCAATCCCACTTGGCTCACCAAATTTCGTTCTTCTAGGTTAAACCGTTCCTTTGCAGAAACCGATTTCATGTTTAGGTTTCACTCTGTTTTCTCCTATATGGATACATGTAGTTGGAACTCTAAATCAAACACGGTTTGTGCTAGCTCTTTGAAACTTGGCACAATAATGTAGTTCCAAGTTCTATCGCTGTGGTTTGTGTCCTATTGAAGTAGCCCCAAGCAGAGACAGACGAGAATCACTTTCATTGAAAGGGGTTGCCAAACTTCCGAAAAACTACGAGTTTCCGGAAATCTCAGCAAACATTTTTTCACCCAATCTTGATGATACTGGCAGGTAATGATCAGTACACCAATCCCACTTGGCTCACCAAATTTCGTTTTTCTAGGGTAAACCGTTCGTTTGCAGTAACCGTTTTCATGTTTAGGTTTCACTCTGTTTTCTCCTATATGGATACATGTAGTTGGAACTCTAAATCAAACACGGTTTGTGCTAGCTCTTTGAAACTTGGCACAATAATGTAGTTCCACGTTCTATCGCTGTGGTTTGTGTCCTATTGAAGTAGCCCCAAGCAGAGACTGACGAGAATCACTTTCATTGAAAGGGTTGCCAAGCTTCCAAAAAACTACGAGTTTCCTGAAATCTCTGCAAACATTTTTTCACCCAATCTTGATGATACTGGCAGGTAATGATCAGTACACCAATCCCACTTGGCTCACCAAATTTCGTTCTTCTAGGTTAAACCGTTCCTTTGCAGTAACCGTTTTCATGTTTAGGTTTCACTCTGTTTTCTCCTATATGGATACATGTAGTTGGAACTCTAAATCAAACACGGTTTGTGCTAGCTCTTTGAAACTTGGCACAATAATGTAGTTCCATGTTCTATCGCTATGGTTTGTGCCTATTGAAGTAGCCCCAAGCAGAGACTGACGAGAATCACTTTCATTGAAAGGGGTTGCCAAGCTTCCAAAAAACTACGAGTTTCCTGAAATCTCAGCAAACATTTTTTCACCCAATCTTGATGATTCTGGCAGGTAATGATCAGTACACCAATCCCACTTGGTTCACCAAATTTCGTTCTTCTAGGTTAAACCGTTCCTTTGCAGTAACCGTTTTCATGTTTAGGTTTCACTCTGTTTTCTCCTATATGGATACATGTATTTGGAACTCTAAATCAAACACGGTTTGTGCTACCTCTTTGAAACTTGGCACAATAATGTAGTTCCAAGTTCTATCGCTGTGGTTTGTGTCCTATTGAAGTAGCCCAAGCAGAGACTGACGAGAATCACTTTCATTGAAAGGGGTTGCCAAACTTCCGAAAAACTACGAGTTTCCGGATATTTCAGCAAACATTTTTTCACCCAATCTTGATGATACTGGAAGGTAATGATCAGTACACCAATCCCACTTGGCTCACCAAATTTCGTTTTTCTAGGGTAAACTGTTCGTTTGCAGTAACCGTTTTCATGTTTAGGTATCACTCTCTTTTCTCCTATATGGATACATCTATTTGGAACTCTAAATCAAATACGGTTTGTGCTAGCTCTTTGAAACTTGGCACAATAATGTAGTTGCAAGTTCTATCGCTATGGTTTGTGTCCTATTGAAGTAGCCCCAAGCAGGGACTGACGAGAATCACTTTCATTGAAAGGGGTTGCCAAGCTTCCAAAAAACTATGAGTTTCCTTAAATCTGAGCAAACATTATTTTCACCCAATCTTGATGATACTGGCAGGTAATGATCAGTACACCAATCCCACTTGGCTCACTAAATTTCGTTCTTCTAGGTTAAACCGTTCCTTTGCAGTAACCGTTTTCATGTTTAGGTTTCACTCTGTTTGCTCCTATATGGATACATGTATGAGGAACTCTAAATCAAACACGGTTTGTGCTAGCTCTTTGAAACTTGGCACAATAATGTAGTTCCAAGTTCTATCGCTATGGTTTGTGTCCTATTGAAGTAGCCCCAAGCAGAGACTGACGAGAATCACTTTCATTGAAAGGGGTTGCCAAGCTTCTAAAAAACTATGAGTTTCCTTAAATCTGAGCAAACATTATTTTCACCCAATCTTGATGATACTGGCAGGTAATAATCAGGACACCAATCCCACTTGGCTCACCAAATTTCGTTCTTCTAGGTTAAACCGTTCCTTTGCAGTAACCGTTTTCATGTTTAGGTTTCACTCTGTTTTCTCCTATATGGATACATGTAGTTGGAACTCTAAATCAAACACGGTTTGTGCTAGCTCTTTGAAACTTGGCACAATAATGTAGTTCCATGTTCTATCGCTATGGTTTGTGCCTATTGAAGTAGCTCCAAGCAGAGACTGACGAGAATCACTTTCATTGAAAGGGGTTGCCAAGCTTCCAAAAAACTACGAGTTTCCTGAAATCTCAGCAAACATTTTTTCACCCAATCTTGATGATTCTGGCAGGTAATGATCAGTACACCAATCCCACTTGGTTCACCAAATTTCGTTCTTCTAGGTTAAACCGTTCCTTTGCAGTAACCGTTTTCATGTTTAGGTTTCACTCTGTTTTCTCCTATATGGATACATGTATTTGGAACTCTAAATCAAACACGGTTTGTGCTACCTCTTTGAAACTTGGCACAATAATGTAGTTCCAAGTTCTATCGCTGTGGTTTGTGTCCTATTGAAGTAGCCCAAGCAGAGACTGACGAGAATCACTTTCATTGAAAGGGGTTGCCAAACTTCCGAAAAACTACGAGTTTCCGGATATTTCAGCAAACATTTTTTCACCCAATCTTGATGATACTGGAAGGTAATGATCAGTACACCAATCCCACTTGGCTCACCAAATTTCGTTTTTCTAGGGTAAACTGTTCGTTTGCAGTAACCGTTTTCATGTTTAGGTATCACTCTCTTTTCTCCTATATGGATACATCTATTTGGAACTCTAAATCAAATACGGTTTGTGCTAGCTCTTTGAAACTTGGCACAATAATGTAGTTGCAAGTTCTATCGCTATGGTTTGTGTCCTATTGAAGTAGCCCCAAGCAGGGACTGACGAGAATCACTTTCATTGAAAGGGGTTGCCAAGCTTCCAAAAAACTATGAGTTTCCTTAAATCTGAGCAAACATTATTTTCACCCAATCTTGATGATACTGGCAGGTAATGATCAGTACACCAATCCCACTTGGCTCACTAAATTTCGTTCTTCTAGGTTAAACCGTTCCTTTGCAGTAACCGTTTTCATGTTTAGGTTTCACTCTGTTTGCTCCTATATGGATACATGTATGAGGAACTCTAAATCAAACACGGTTTGTGCTAGCTCTTTGAAACTTGGCACAATAATGTAGTTCCAAGTTCTATCGCTATGGTTTGTGTCCTATTGAAGTAGCCCCAAGCAGAGACTGACGAGAATCACTTTCATTGAAAGGGGTTGCCAAGCTTCTAAAAAACTATGAGTTTCCTTAAATCTGAGCAAACATTATTTTCACCCAATCTTGATGATACTGACAGGTAATAATCAGGACACCAATCCCACTTGGCTCACCAAATTTCGTTCTTCTAGGTTAAACCGTTCCTTTGCAGTAACCGTTTTCATGTTTAGGTTTCACTCTGTTTTCTCCTATATGGATACATGTAGTTGGAACTCTAAATCAAACACGGTTTGTGCTAGCTCTTTGAAACTTGGCACAATAATGTAGTTCCAAGCTCTATCGCTATGGTTTGTGCCTATTGAAGTAGCCCCAAGCAGAGACTGACGAGAATCACTTTCATTGAAAGGGGTTGCCAAGCTTCCAAAAACCTACGAGTTTCCTGAAATCTCAGCAAACATTTTTTCACCCAATCTTGATGATACTGGCAGGTAATGATCAGAACACCAATCCCACTTGGCTCACCAAATTTCGTTCTTCTAGGTTAAACCGTTCCTTTGCAGTAACCGTTTTCATGTATAGGTTTCACTCTGTTTTCTCCTATATGGATACATGTAGTTGGAACTCTAAATCAAACACGGTTTGTGCTAGCTCTTTGAAACTTGGCACAATAATGTAGTTCCAAGTTCTATCGCTATGGTTTGTGTCCTATTGAAGTAGCCCCAAGCAGAGACTGACGAGAATCACTTTCATTGAAAGGGGTTGCCAAGCTTCCAAAAAACTACGAGTTTCCTGAAATCTCTGCAAACATTTTTTCACCCAATCTTGATGATACTGGCAGGTAATGATCAGTACACCAATCCCACTTGGCTCACCAAATTTCGTTCTTCTAGGTTAAACCGTTCCTTTGCAGAAACCGTTTTCATGTTTAGGTTTCACTCTGTTTTCTCCTATATGGATACATGTAGTTGGAACTCTAAATCAAACACGGTTTGTGCTAGCTCTTTGAAACTTGGCACAATAATGTAGTTCCAAGTTCTATCGCTGTGGTTTGTGTCCTATTGAAGTAGCCCCAAGCAGAGACTGACGAGAATCACTTTCATTGAAACCGGTTGCCAAACTTCCGAAAAACTACGAGTTTCCGGAAATCTCAGCAAACATTTTTTCACCCAATCTTGATGATACTGGCAGGTAATGATCAGTACACCAATCCCACTTGGCTCACCAAATTTCGTTTTTCTAGGGTAAACCGTTCGTTTGCAGTAACCGTTTTCATGTTTAGGTTTCACTCTGTTTTCTCCTATATGGATACATGTAGTTGGAACTCTAAATCAAACACGGTTTGTGCTAGCTCTTTGAAACTTGGCACAATAATGTAGTTCCACGTTCTATCGCTGTGGTTTGTGTCCTATTGAAGTAGCCCCAAGCAGAGACTGACGAGAATCACTTTCATTGAAAGGGTTGCCAAGCTTCCAAAAAACTACGAGTTTCCTGAAATCTCAGCAAACATTTTTTCACCCAATCTTGATGATACTGGCAGGTAATGATCAGTACACCAATCCCACTTGGCTCACCAAATTTCGTTTTTCTAGGGTAAACCGTTCGTTTGCAGTAACCGTTTTCATGTTTAGGTTTCACTCTGTTTTCTCCTATATGGATACATGTAGTTGGAACTCTAAATCAAACACGGTTTGTGCTAGCTCTTTGAAACTTGGCACAATAATGTAGTTCCACGTTCTATCGCTGTGGTTTGTGTCCTATTGAAGTAGCCCCAAGCAGAGACTGACGAGAATCACTTTCATTGAAAGGGGTTGCCAAGCTTCCAAAAAACTACGAGTTTCCTGAAATCTCTGCAAACATTTTTTCACCCAATCTTGATGATACTGGCAGGTAATGATCAGTACACCAATCCCACTTGGCTCACCAAATTTCGTTCTTCTAGGTTAAACCGTTCCTTTGCAGTAACCGTTTTCATGTTTAGGTTTCACTCTGTTTTCTCCTATATGGATACATGTAGTTGGAACTCTAAATCAAACACGGTTTGTGCTAGCTCTTTGAAACTTGGCACAATAATGTAGTTCCATGTTCTATCGCTATGGTTTGTGCCTATTGAAGTAGCCCCAAGCAGAGACTGACGAGAATCACTTTCATTGAAAGGGGTTGCCAAGCTTCCAAAAAACTACGAGTTTCCTGAAATCTCAGCAAACATTTTTTCACCCAATCTTGATGATTCTGGCAGGTAATGATCAGTACACCAATCCCACTTGGTTCACCAAATTTCGTTCTTCTAGGTTAAACCGTTCCTTTGCAGTAACCGTTTTCATGTTTAGGTTTCACTCTGTTTTCTCCTATATGGATACATGTATTTGGAACTCTAAATCAAACACGGTTTGTGCTACCTCTTTGAAACTTGGCACAATAATGTAGTTCCAAGTTCTATCGCTGTGGTTTGTGTCCTATTGAAGTAGCCCAAGCAGAGACTGACGAGAATCACTTTCATTGAAAGGGGTTGCCAAACTTCCGAAAAACTACGAGTTTCCGGATATTTCAGCAAACATTTTTTCACCCAATCTTGATGATACTGGAAGGTAATGATCAGTACACCAATCCCACTTGGCTCACCAAATTTCGTTTTTCTAGGGTAAACTGTTCGTTTGCAGTAACCGTTTTCATGTTTAGGTATCACTCTCTTTTCTCCTATATGGATACATCTATTTGGAACTCTAAATCAAATACGGTTTGTGCTAGCTCTTTGAAACTTGGCACAATAATGTAGTTGCAAGTTCTATCGCTATGGTTTGTGTCCTATTGAAGTAGCCCCAAGCAGGGACTGACGAGAATCACTTTCATTGAAAGGGGTTGCCAAGCTTCCAAAAAACTATGAGTTTCCTTAAATCTGAGCAAACATTATTTTCACCCAATCTTGATGATACTGGCAGGTAATGATCAGTACACCAATCCCACTTGGCTCACTAAATTTCGTTCTTCTAGGTTAAACCGTTCCTTTGCAGTAACCGTTTTCATGTTTAGGTTTCACTCTGTTTGCTCCTATATGGATACATGTATGAGGAACTCTAAATCAAACACGGTTTGTGCTAGCTCTTTGAAACTTGGCACAATAATGTAGTTCCAA
>NW_027552216.1:0-37921 GCF_045843805.1 Urocitellus parryii
CTTCTAACTAGATTATTCGCCAAGTTTCAAAGAGCTAGCACAAACCGGTTTGATTTAGAGTTCCAACTACATGTATCCATATAGGAGAAAACAGAGTGAAACCAAAGATGAAAACGGTTCCTGCCAAAGGAACAGTTTAACCTAGAAGAACAAAATTTGGTGAGCCACGTGGGACTGGTGTACTGATCATTACCTGAAAGTATCATCAAGATTGGTTGAAAAAAATGTTTCCTGAGATTTCAGGAAACTGGAATTTTTTCGGAAGCTTGGCAACCCCTTTCAAAGTAAGTGAATTTCGTCAGTCTCTGCTTGGGGCTATTTCAATAGGACACAAACCATAGCGATAGAACTTGGAACTACATTATTGTGCCAAGTTTTCAAAGAGCTAGCACAAACCGTGTTTGATTTAGAGTTCCAACTACATGTATCCATATAGGAGAAAACAAAGTGAAAACTAAACATGAAAACGGTTACTGCAAAGGAACGGTTTAACCTAGAATAACGAAATTTGTGAGCAAGTGGGATTGGTGTACTGATCATTACCTTCCAGTATCATCAAGATTGGGTGAAAAAATGTTTGCTGAGATTTCAGTAAACTCGTAGTGTTTTTTGGAAGCTCGGCAACCCCTTTCAGTGAAAGTGAATCTCGTCAGTCTCTGCTTGGGGCTACTTCAATAGGACACAAACCATAGCGATAGAACTTGGAACTACATTATTGTGCCAAGTTTCAAAGAGCTAGCACAAACCGTGTTTGATTTAGAGTTCCAACTACATGTATCCATATAGGAGAAAACAGAGAGGAGGTGAACCCTAAACATGAAAACGGTTACTGCAAAGGAACGGTTTAACCTAGAAGAAAAAAATTTGGTGAGCCAAGTGGGATTGGTGTACTGATCATTACCGGCAAGTATCATCAAGATTGGGTGAAAAATGTTTAGTGAGATTTCAGGAAATCGTAGTTTTTTGGAAGCTTGGCAACCCTTTCAATGAAACTGATTCTCGTCAGTCTCTGCTTGGGGCTACTTCAATAGGACACAAACTATAGCGATAGAACTTGGAACTACATTATTGTGCCTAGTTTTAAAGAGTTAGCACAAACCGTGTTTGATTTAGAGTTCCAACCACATGTATCCATATAGGAGAAAACAGAGTGAAACCTAAACATGAAAAAGGTTACTGCAAAGGAACAGTTAACCCTAGAGAACGAAATTTGGTGAGCCAAGTGGTATTGGTGTCCTGATCATTACCTGCAAGTATCATCAAGATTGGGTGAAAAAATGTTTCCTGAGATTTCAGGAAACTCTTAGTTTTTCGGAAGCTTGGCAACCCCTTACAATGAAAGTGATTCTCGTCAGTCTCTGCTTGGGGCTACTTCAATATGACAGAAACCATAGCGATAGAACTTGGAACTACATTATTGTGCCAAGTTTCAAAGAGCTAGCACAAACCGTGTTTGACTTAGAGTTCCAACTACATGTATCCATATAGGAGAAAACAGAGTGAAACCTAAAGATGAAAAGGGTTCCTGCAAAGGAAAAGTTAACCCTAGAGAACGAAATTTGGTGAGCCAAGTGGTATTAGTGTCCTGATCATTACCTGCAAGTATCATCAGATTGGGTGAAAAAATGTTTCCTGAGATTTACAGAAACTCGTAGTTTTTCGGAAGCTTGGCAACCCCTTACAATGAAAGTGATTCTCGTCAGTCTCTGCTTGGGGCTACTTCAATAGGACAGAAACCATAGCGATAGAACTTGGAACTACATTATTGTGCCAAGTTTCAAAGAGCTAGAACAAACCGTGTTTGATTTAGAGTTCCAACTACATGTATCCATATAGGAGAAAACAGAGTGAAACCTAAAGATGAAAGGGTTCCTGCAAAGAACGGTTTAACCTAGAGGAACAAATTTGTGAGCCACGTGGGTCTGGTGTACTGAGCATTACCTGAAAGTATCATCAAGATTGGGTGAAAAAATGTTTCCTGAGATTTCAGGAACTCGAATTTTTTTCGGAAGCTTGGCAACCCCTTTCAATGAAAGTGATTTTCGTCAGTCTCTGCCTTGGGGCTACTTCAATAGGACACAAACCTTAGCGATAGAACTTGGAACTACATTATTGTGCCACGTTTCAGAGAGCTAGCACAAACCGTGTTTGATTTAGAGTTCCAACTACATGTATCCATATAGGAGAAAACATAGTGAAACCTAAACATGAAAACGGTTACTGCAAAGGAACGGTTTAACCTAGAATAACGAAATTTGGTGAGCCAAGTGGGATTATTGTACTGATCATTACCTTCCAGTATCATCAAGATTGGATTGAAAAATGTTTGCTGAGGTTTCAGTAAACTCGTAGATTTTGGAAGCTCGGCAACCCCTTTCAGTGAAAGTGATTCTCGTCAGTCTCTGCTTGGGGCTACTTCAATAGGACACAAACCATAGTGATAGAACTTGGAACTACATTATTGTGCCAAGTTTCAAAGAGCTAGCCTCAAACCGTGTTTGATTTAGAGTTCCAACTACATGTATCCATATAGGAGAAAACAGAGTGAAACTTAAACATGAAAACGGTTACTGCAAAGGAACGTTTAAACTAGAAGAACGAAATTTGGTAAGCCAAGTGGCATTGGTGTACTGACCATTACCTGGAAGTATCATCAAGATTGGATGAAAAAATGTTTGCTGAGATTTCAGGAAATCGTAGTTTTTTGGAAGCTTGGCAACCCCTTTAAATGAAAGTGATTCTCGTCAGTCTCTGCTTGGGGCTACTTCAATAGGACACAAACCATAGCGATAGAACTTGGAACTACATTATTGTGCCAAGTTTCAAAGAGCTAGCACAAACAGTGTTTGATTTAGAGATCCAACTACATGTATCCATATAAGAGAAAACAGAGTGAACCCTAACATGAAAACGGTAACTGCAAAGGAACGGTTTAACCTAGAAGAACGAAATTTGGTGAGCCAAGTGGGATTGGTGTACTGATCATTACCTGCAAGTATCATCAAGATTGGATGAAAAAATGTTTAGTTAGATTTCAGGAAATCGTAGTTTTATGGAAGCTTGGCAACCCTTTCAATGAAACTGATTCTCGTCAGTCTCTGCTTGGGGCTACTTCAATAGGACACAAACCATAGCGATAAAACTTCTAACTAGATTATTCCGCCAAGTTTCAAAGAGCTAGCACAAACCGTGTTTATTAGAAGTTCCAACTACATGTATCCATATAGGAGAAAACAGAGTGAAACCTAAACATGAAAACGGTTACTGCAAACGAACGGTTTAAACTAGAAGAACGAAATTTTGTGAGCCAAGTGGGACTGTGTACTGATCATTACCTTCCAGTATCATCAAGATTGGGTGAAAAAATGTTTGCTGAGATTTCAGGAAACTCGTAGTTTTTTGGAAGCTTGGCAACCCTTTCAATGAAAGTGATTCTCGTCAGTCTCTGCTTGGGGCTACTTCAATAGGACAAAAAACCATAGTGATAGACCTTGGAACTACATTATTGTGCCAAGTTTTAAAGAGCTAACACAAACCGTGTTTGATTTAGAGTTCCAACTACATGTATCCATATAGGAGAAAACAGAGTGAAACCTAAACATGAAAACGGTTACTGCAAAGGAACGGTTCACCTAGAAAGAACGAAATTTGGTGAGCCAAGTAGGATTGGTGTACAGATCATGACCTGCCAGTATCATCAAGACTGGGTGAAAAAAATGTTTGCTCAAGTTTCAGGAGATCGTAGTTTTTTGGAAGCTTGGCAACCCCTTTCAATGAAAGTGATTCTCGTCAGATTCTGCTTGGGGCTACTTTCAAAGGACACAAACCATATGGATAGAACTTTGTAGTACATTATTGTGCCAAGTTTCAAAGAGCTAGCACAAACGGTGTTTGATTTAGAGTTCCAAATACATGTATCCATATAGGAGAAAACAGAGTGAAACCTAACCATGAAAACGGTTACTGCAAAGGAACAGTTAACCCTAGAAGAACAAAATTTGGTGAGAAAAGTGCGATTGGTGTAATGATCATTACCTGCAAGTATCATCAAGATTGGTGAAAAAATGTTTGCTGAGATTTCAGGAAACTCGTAGTTGTTTGGAGCTTGGCAACCCCTTTCAATGAAAGTGAATCTCGTCAGTCTCTGCTTGGGGCTACTTCAATAGGACACAAACCATAGTGATAGAACTTGGAACTACATTATTGTGCCAAGTTTCAAAGAGCTAGCAAAAACCGTGTTTGATTAGAGTTCCAACTACATGTATCCATATAGGAGAAAACAGAGTGAACCCTAAACATGAAAACGGTTACTGCAAAGGAATGGTTTAACCTAGAAGAAAAAATTTGGTGAGCCAAGTGGGATTGTTGTACTGATCATTACCGGCAAGTATCATCAAGATTGGGTGAAAAAATGTTTAGTGAGATTTCAGGAAATCGTAGTTTTTTGGAAGCTTGGCAACCCCTTTCAATGAAAGTGATTCTCGTCAGTCTCTGCTTGGGGCTACTTCAATAGGACACAAACCATAGCGATAGAACGTGGAACTACATTATTGTGCCAAGTTTCAAAGAGCTAGCACAAACCGTGTTTGATTTATAGTTCCAACTACATGTATCCATATAGGAGAAAACAGAGTGAAACCTAAACATGAAAACGGTTACTGCAAAGGAACGGTTTAAACGAGAAGAATGAAATTTTGGTAAGCCAAGTGGGATTGGGTGTACTGATCATTACCTGAAAGTATCATCAAGATTGGGTGAAAAAATGTTTCCTGAGATTTCAGGAAACTCGAATTTTTTCGGAAGCTTGGCAACCCCTTTCAATGAAAGTGATTTTCGTCAGTCTCTGCTTGGGGCTAATTCAATAGGACACAAACCATAGCGATAGAACTTGGAACATAGCATATTGTGCCAAGTTTCAAAGAGCTAGCACAAACCGTGTTTGATTTAGAGTTCCAACTACATGTATCCATATAGGAGAAAACAGAGTGAAAACTAAACATGAAAACGGTTACTGCAAATTAACGGTTTCACTTAGAATAACGAAATTTGGTGAGCCAAGTGGGATTGGTGTACTGATCATTACCTTCCAGTATCATCAAGATTGGGTGAAAAAATGTTTGCTGGGATTTCAGTAAACTCGTAGTTTTTTGGAAGCTTGGCAACCCCTTTCAGTGAAAGTGATTCTCGTCAGTCTCTGCTTGGGCTACTTCAATAGGACACAAACCATAGCGATAGAACTTGGAACTACATTATTGTGCCAAGTTTCAAAGAGCTAGCACAAACAGTGTTTGATTTAGAGTTCCAACTACATGTATCCATATAGGAGAAAACAGAGTGAACCCTAAACATGAAAACGGTAACTCAAAGGAACGGTTTAACCTAGAAGAACGAAATTTGGTGAGCCAAGTGGGATTGGTGTACTGATCATTACCTGCAAGTATCATCAAGATTGATTGAAAAAATGTTTAGTGAGATTTCAGGAAAACGTATTTTATGGAAGCTTGGCAACCCCTTTAAATGAAAGTGATTCTCGTCAGTCTCTGCTTGGGGCTACTTCAATAGGACACAACCATAGCGATAAAACTTCAAACTAGATTATTCCGCCAAGTTTCAAAGAGCTAGCACAAACCGTGTTTGATTTAGAGTTCCAACTACATGTATCCATATAGGAGAAAACAGAGTGAAACCTAAACATGAAAACGGTTACTGCAAACGAACGGTTTAAACTAGAAGAACGAAATTTTGTGAGCCAGGTGGACTGGTGTACTGATCATTACCTGAAAGTATCATCAAGATTGGGTGAAAAAATGTTTGCTGAGATTTCAGGAAACTCGTAGTTTTTTGGAAGCTTGGCAACCCTTTCAATGAAGTGATTCTCGTCAGTCTCTGCTTGGGGCTACTTCAATAGGACAAAAACCATAGCGATAGACCTTGGAACTACATTATTGTGCCAAGTTTTAAAGAGCTAACACAAACCGTGTTTGATTAGAGTTCCAACTACATGTATCCATATAGGAGAAAACAGAGTGAAACTAAACATGAAAACGGTTACCGCAAAGGAACGGTTTCACTAGAAGAACGAAATTTGGTGAGCCAAGTGGGATTGGTGTACAGATCATGACCTGCCAGTATCATCAAGACTGGGTGAAAAAATGTTTGCTCAAGTTTCAGGAAATCTTAGTTTTTTGGAAGCTTGCAACCCTTTCAATGAAAGTGATTCTCGTCAGATTCTGCTTGGGGCTACTTTCAAAGGACACAAACCATATCGATGGAACTTTGTACTACATTATTGTGCCAAGTTTCAAAGAGCTAGCACAAACGGTGTTTGATTTAGAGTTCCAAATACATGTATCCATATAGGAGAAAACAGAGTGAAACCTAACCATGAAAACGGTTACTGCAAAGGAACAGTTAACCCTAGAAGAACAAAATTTGGTGAGAAAAGTGCGATTGGTGTAATGATCATTACCTGCAAGTATCATCAAGATTGGGTGAAAAATGTTTAGTGAGATTTCAGGAAACTCGTAGTTGTTTGGAAGCTTGGCAACCCCTTTCAATGAAACTGATTCTCGTCAGTCTCTGCTTGGGGCTACTTCAAGAGGACACAAACTATAGCGATAGAACTTGGAACTACATTATTGTGCCAAGTTTCAAAGAGTTAGCACAAACCGTGTTTGATTTAGAGTTCCAACTACATGTGTCCATATAGGAGAAAACAGAGTGAAACCTAAACATGAAAAAGGTTACTGCAAAAGAACTGTTAACCCTAGAGAACGAAATTTTGGTGAGCCAAGTGGGATTGGTGTACTGATCATTACCTGCAAGTATCATCAAGATTGGGTGAAAAAATGTTTGCTGATATTTCAGGAAACTCGTAGTTTTTCGGAAGCTTGGCAACCCCTTTCAATGAAAGTGATTCTCGTCAGTCTGTGCTTGGGGCTACTTCAATAGGACACAAACCATAGCGATAGAACTTGGAACTACATTATTGTGCCAAGTTTCAAAGAGCTAGCACAAACCGTGTTTGATTTAGAGTTCCAACTACATGTATCCATATAGGAGAAAACAGAGTGAAACCTAAAGATGAAAACGGTTCCTGCAAAGGAACGGTTTAACCTAGAAGAACAAAATTTGGTGAGCCACGTGGGACTGGTGTACTGATCATTACCTGAAAGTATCATCAAGATTGGGTGAAAAAATGTTTCCTGAGATTTCAGGAAACTCGAATTTTTCGGAAGCTTGGCAACCCCTTTCAATGAAAGTGATTCTCGTCAGTCTCTGCTTGGGGCTACTTCAATAGGACACAAACCTTAGCGATAGAACTTGGAACTACATTATTGTGCCAAGTTTCAAAGAGCTAGCACAAACCGTGTTTGATTTACAGTTCCAACTACATGTATCCATATAGGAGAAAACAGAGTGAAACCTAAACATGAAAACGGTTACTGCAAAGGAACGGTTTAATCTAGAATAACGAAATTTGGTGAGCCAAGTGGGATTGGTGTACTGATCATTACCTTCCACTATCAAGATTGGGTGAAAAAATGTTTGCTGAGATTTCAGTAAACTCGTAGTTTTTGGAAGCTTGGCAACCCCTTTCAGTGAAGTGATTCTCGTCAGTCTTTGCTTTGGGCTACTTCAATAGGACACAAACCGTAGTGATACAACTTGGAACTACATTATTGTGCCAAGTTTCAAAGAGCTAGCTCAAACCGTGTTTGATTTAGAGTTCCAACTACATGTATCCATATGGGAGAAAACAGAGTGAAACCTAAACATGAAAACGGTTACTGCAAAGGAAAGGTTTAAACTAGAAGAACGAAATTTGGTAAGCCAAGTGGGATTGGTGTACTGATCATTACCTGCAAGTATCATCAAGATTGGATGAAAAAATGTTTAGTGAGATTTCAGAAAATCGTAGTTTTATGGAAGCTTGGCAACCCTTTAAATGAAAGTGATTCTCGTCAGTCTCTGCTTGGGGCTACTTCAATAGTACACAAACCATAGCGATAAAACTTCTAACTAGATTATTCCGCCAAGTTTCAAAGAGCTAGCACAAACCGTGTTTGATTTAGAGTTCCAACTACATGTATCCATATAGGAGAAAACAGAGTGAAACCTAAACATGAAAACGGTTCCTGCAAAAGAACGGTTTAAACTAGAAGAACGAAATTTTGTGAGCCAAGTGGGACTAGTGTACTGATCATTATCTGAAAGTATCATCAGATTGGGTGAAAAATGTTTGCTGAGATTTCAGGAAACTCGTAGTTTTTTGGAAGCTTGGCAACCCCTTTCAATGAAAGTGATTCTCGTCAGTCTCTGCTTGGGCCTACTTCAATAGGACAAAAACCATAGCGATAGACCTTGGAACTACATTATTGTGCCAAGTTTTAAAGAGCTAACACAAACCGTGTTTGATTTAGAGTTCCAACTACATGTATCCATATAGGAGAAACAGAGTGAAACCTAAACATGAAAACGGTTACTGCAAAGGAACGGTTTCACCTAGAAGAACGAAATTTGGTGAGCCAAGTGGGATTGGTGTACAGATCATGACCTGCCAGTATCATCAAGACTGGGTGAAAAAAATGTTTTGCTCAAGTTTCAGGAAATCATAGGTTTTTGGAAGCTTGGCAACCCCTTTCAATGAAAGTGATTCTCGTCAGATTCTGCTTGGGGCTACTTTCAAAGGACACAAAAAATATCGATAGAACTTTGTACTACATTATTGTGCCAAGTTTCAAAGAGCTAGCACAAACCGTGTTTGATTTAGAGTTCCAAAATACATGTATCCATATAGGAGAAAACAGAGTGAAACCTAACCATGAAAACGGTTACTGCAAAGGAACAGTTAACCCTAGAAGAACAAAATTTGGTGAGAAAAGTGCGATTGGTGTAATGATCATTACCTGCAAGTATCATCAAGATTGGGTGAAAAATGTTTGGTGAGATTTCAGGAAACTCGTAGTTGTTTGGAAGCTTGGCAACCCCTTTCAATGAAAGTGAATCTCGTCAGTCTCTGCTTGGGGCTACTTCAATAGGACACAATCCATAGCGATAGAACTTGGAACTACATTATTGTGCCAAGTTTCAAAGAGCTAGCACAAACCGTGTTTGATTTAGAGTTCCAACTACATGTATCCATATAGGAGAAAACAGAGTGAACCCTAAACCTGAAAACGGTTACTGCAAAGGAACGGTTTAACCAAGAAGAAAAAAAATTTGGTGAGCCAAGTGGGATTGGTGTACTGATCATTACCGGCAAGTATCATCAAGATTGGGTGAAAAAAATGTTTAGTGAGATTTCAGGAAATCGTAGTTTTTTGGAAGCTTGGCAACCCCTTTCAATGAACTGATTCTCGTCAGTCTCTGCTTGGTGCTACTTCAATAGGACACAAACTATAGCGATGGAACTTGGAACTACATTATTGTGCCAAGTTTTAAAGAGTTAGCACATACCGTGTTTGATTTAGAGTTCCAACTACATGTATCCATATAGGAGAAAACAGAGTGAAACCTAAACATGAAAAGGTTACTGAAAAGGAACTGTTAACCCTAGAGAAAGAAATTTGGTGAGCCAAGTGGGATTGGTGTACTGATCATTACCTGCCAGTATCATCAAGATTGGGTGAAAAAATGTTTCCTGAGATTTCAGGAAACTCGTAGTTTTTTGGAAGCTTGGCAACCCCTTACAATGAAAGTGATTCTCGTCAGTCTCTGCTTGGGGCTAATTCAATAGGACACAAACCATAGTGATAGAACTTGGAACTACATTATTGTGCCAAGTTTCAAAGAGCTAGCACAAACCGTGTTGATTTAGAGTTCCAACTACATGTATCCATATAGGAGAAAACAGAGTGAAACCTAAAGATGAAAACGGTTCCTGCAAAGGAACGGTTTAATCTAGAAGAACAAATTTGGTGAGCCACGTGGGACTGGTGTACTGATCATTACCTGAAAGTATCATCAAGATTGGGTGAAAAAGTGTTTCCTGAGATTTCAGGAAACTCGAATTTTTTCGAAAGCTTGGCAACCCCTTTCAATGAAAGTGATTCTCGTCGGTCTCTGCTTGGGGCTACTTCAATAGGACACAAACCTTAGCGATAGAACTTGGAACTACATTATTGTGCCAAGTTTCAAAGAGCTAGCACAAACCGTGTTTGATTTAGAGTTCCAACTACATGTATCCATACAGGAGAAAACAGAGTGAAAACTAAACATGTAAACGGTTACTGCAAAGGAACGGTTTAACCTAGAATAACGAAATTTGGTGAGCCAAGTGGGATTGGTGTACTGATCATTACCGTCCAGTATCATCAAGATTGGGTGAAAAAATGTTTGCTGAGATTTCAGTAAACTCGTAGTTTTTTGGAAGCTTGGCAACCCCTTTCAGTGAAAGTGATTCTCGTCAGTCTCTGCTTGGGGCTACTTCAATAGGACACAAACCATAGTGATAGAACTTGGAACTACATTATTGTGCCAAGTTTCAAAGAGCTAGCTCAAACCGTGTTTGATTTAGAGTTCCAACTACATGTATCGATATAGGAGAAAACAGAGTGAAACCTAAACATGAAAACGGTTACTGCAAAGGAACGGTTTAAACTAGAAGAACGAAATTTGGTGAGCCAAGTGGGATTGGTGTACTGATCATTACCTGGAAGTATCATCAAGATTGGATGAAAAAATGTTTGCTGAGATTTCAGGAAATCGTTAGTTTTTTGGAAGCTTGGCAACCCCTTTCAATGAAATTGATTCTCTCTGGTATTCTCTGCTTGGGGCTACTTCAATAGGACACAAACCATAGCGATAGAACTTGGAACTACATTATTGTGCCAAGTTTCAAAGAGCTAGCACAAACAGTGTTTGATTTAGAGTTCCAACTACATGTATCCATATAGGAGAAAACAGAGTGAACCCTAAACATGAAAACGGTAACTGCAAAGGAACGGTTTAACCTAGAAGAACGAAATTTGGTAAGCCAAGTGGGATTGGTGTACTGATCATTACCTGCAAGTATCATCAAGATTGGATGAAAAAATGTTTAGTGAGATTTCAGGAAATCGTAGTTTTATGGAAGCTTGGCAACCCCTTTAAATGAAAGTGATTCTCGTCAGATTCTGCTTGGGGCTACTTTCAAAGGACACAAACCATATCGATAGAACTTTGTACTACATTATTGTGCCAAGTTTCAAAGAGCTAGCACAAACGGTGTTTGATTTAGAGTTCCAAATACATGTATCCATATAGGAGAAAACAGAGTGAAACCTAACCATGAAAACGGTTACTGCAAAGGAACAGTTAACCCTAGAAGAACAAAATTTGGTGAGAAAATTGCGATTGGTGTAATGATCATTACCTGCAAGTATCATCAAGATTGGGTTGAAAAAATGTTTGCTGAGATTTCAGGAAACTTGTAGTTGTTTGGAAGCTTGGCAACCCCTTTCAATGAAAGTGAATCTCGTCAGTCTCTGCTTGGGGCTACTTCAATAGGACACAAACCATAGCGATAAAACTTCTAACTAGATTATTCCGCCAAGTTTCAAAGAGCTAGCACAAACCGTGTTTGATTTAGAGTTCCAACTACATGTATCCATATAGGAGAAAACAGAGTGAACCCTAAACATGAAAACGGTTACTGCAAAGGAACAGTTAACCCTAGAGAACGAAATTTGGTGAGCCAAGTGTTATTGGTGTCCTGATCATTACCGGCAAGTATCATCAAGATTGGGTGAAAAAATGTTTCCTGAGATTTCAGGAAACTCGTAGTTTTTCGGAAGCTTGGCAACCCCTTACAATGAAAGTGATTCTCGTCAGTCTCTGCTTGCGGCTACTTCAATAGGACACAAACCATAGCGATAGAATGTGGAACTACATTATTGTGCCAAGTTTCAAAGAGCTAGCACAAACCGTGTTTGATTTAGAGTTCCAACTACATGTATCCATATAGGAGAAAACAGAGTGAAACCTAAAGATGAAAAGCGTTCCTGCAAAGGAACGGTTTAACCTAGAGGAACAGAATTTGGTGAGCCACGTGGGACTGGTGTACTGAGCATTACCTGAAAGTATCATCAAGATTGGGTGAAAAAATGTTTCCTGAGATTTCAGGAAACTCGAATTTTTTTGGAAGCTTGGCAACCCCTTTCAATGAAAGTGATTCTCGTCAGTCTCTGCTTGGGGCTACTTCAATAGGACACAAACCTTAGCGATAGAACTTGGAACTACATTATTGTGCCAAGTTTCAAAGAGCTAGCACAAACCGTGTTTGATTTAGAGTTCCAACTACATGTATCCATATAGGAGAAAACAGAGTGAAAACTAAACATGAAAACGCTTACTGCAAAGGATCGGTTTAACATAGAATAACGAAATTTGGTGAGCCAAGTGGGATTGGTGTACTGATCATTACCTTCCAGTATCATCAAGATTGGGTGAAAAAATGTTTGCTGAGATTTCAGGAAATCGTAGTTTTTTGGAAGCTTGGCAACCCCTTTCAATGAAAGTGATTCTCGTCAGTCTGTGCTTGGGGCTACTTCAATAGGACACAAACCATAGCGATAGAACTTGGAACTACATTATTGTGCCAAGTTTCAAAGAGCTAGCACAAACAGTGTTTGATTTAGAGTTCCAACTACATGTATCCATATAGGAGAAAACAGAGTGAACCCTAAACATGAAAACGGTAACTGCAAAGGAACGGTTTAACCTAGAAGAACGAAATTTGGTGAGCCAAGTGGGATTGGTGTACTGATCATTACCTGCAAGTATCATCAAGATTGGATGAAAAAATGTTTAGTGAGATTTCAGGAAATCGTAGTTTTATGGAAGCTTGGCAACCCCTTTAAATGAAAGTGATTCTCGTCAGTCTCTGCTTGGGGCTACTTCAATAGGACACAAACCATAGCGATAAAACTTCTAACTAGATTATTCCGCCAAGTCTCAAAGAGCTAGCACAAACCGTGTTTGATTTAGAGTTCCAACTACATGTATCCATATAGGAGAAAAGAGAGTGAAACCTAAACATGAAAACGGTTACTGCAAACGAACGGTTTAAACTAGAAGAACGATATTTTGTGAGCCAAGTGGGACTGGTGTACTGATCATTACCTGAAAGTATCATCAAGATTGTTTGAAAAAAATGTTTGCTGAGATTTCAGGAAACTCGTAGTTTTTTGGAAGCTTGGCAACCCCTTTAATGAAAGTGATTCTCGTCAGTCTCTGCTTGGGGCTACTTCAATAGGACAAAAACCATAGCGATAGAACTTGGAACTACATTATTGTGCCAAGTTTTAAAGAGCTAACACAAACCGTGTTTGATTTAGAGTTCCAACTACATGTATCCATATAGGAGAAAACAGAGTGAAACCTAAACATGAAAACGGTTACTGCAAAGGAACGGTTTCACCTAGAAGAACGAAATTTGGTGAGCCAAGTGGGATTGGTGTACAGATCATGACCTGCCAGTATCATCAAGACTGGGTGAAAAAAATGTTTGCTCAAGTTTCAGGAAATCGTAGTTTTTTGGAAGCTTGGCAACCCCTTTCAATGAAAGTGATTCTCGTCAGATTCTGCTTGGGGCTACTTTCAAAGGACACAAACCATATCGATAGAACATTGTAGTACATTATTGTGCCAAGTTTCAAAGAGCTAGCACAAACGGTGTTTGATTTAGAGTTCCAAATACATGTATCCATATAGGAGAAAACAGAGTGAAACCTAACCATGAAAACGGTTACTGCAAAGGAACAGTTAACCCTAGAAGAACAAAATTTGGTGAGAAAAGTGCGATTGGTGTAATGATCATTACCTGCAAGTATCATCAAGATTGGGTGAAAAAATGTTTGCTGAGATTTCAGGAAACTTGTAGTTGTTTGGAAGCTGGCAACCCCTTTCAATGAAAGTGAATCTCGTCAGTCTCTGCTTGGGGCTACTTCAATAGGACACAAACCATAGCGATAAAACTTCTAACTAGATTATTCTGCCAAGTTTCAAAGAGCTAGCACAAACCGTGTTTGATTTAGAGTTCCAACTACATGTATCCATATAGGAGAAAACAGAGTGAACCCTAAACATGAAAACGGTTACTGCAAAGGAACAGTTAACCCTAGAGAACGAAATTTGGTGAGCCAAGTGAGATTGGTGTACTGATCATTACCTGCAAGTATCATCAAGATTGGGTGAAAAAATGTTTCCTGAGATTTCAGGAAACTCGTAGTTTTTCGGAAGCTTGGCAACCCCTTACAATGAAAGTGATTCTCGTCAGTCTCTGCTTGGGGCTACTTCAATAGGACACAAACCATAGCGATAGAACGTGGAACTACATTATTGTGCCAAGTTTCAAAGAGCTAGCACAAACCGTGTTTGATTTAGAGTTCCAACTACATGTATCCATATAGGAGAAAACAGAGTGAAACCTAAACATGAAAAAGGTTACTGCAAAGGAACAGTTAACCCTAGAGAACGAAATTTGGTGAGCCAAGTGGTATTGGTGTCCTGATCATTACCTGCAAGTATCATCAAGATTGGGTGAAAAAATGTTTCCTGAGATTTCAGGAAACTCGTAGTTCTTCGGAAGCTTGGCAACCCCTTACAATGAAAGTGATTCTCGTCAGTCTCTGCTTGGGGCTACTTCAATAGGACACAAACCATAGCGATAGAACTTCGAACTACATTATTGTGCCAAGTTTCAAAGAGCTAGCACAAACCGTGTTTGATTTAGAGTTCCAACTACATGTATCCATATAGGAGAAAACAGAGTGAAACCTAAAGATGAAAAGGGTTCCTGCAAAGGAACGGTTTAACCTAGAGGAACAAAATTTGGTGAGCCACGTGGGACTGGTGTACTGAGCATTACCTGAAAGGATCATCAAGATTGGGTGAAAAAATGTTTCCTGAGATTTCAGGAAACTCGAATTTTTTCGGAAGCTTGGCAACCCCTTTCAATTAAAGTGATTCTCGTCAGTCTCTGCTTGGGGCTACTTCAATAGGACACAAACCTTAGCGATAGAACTTGGAACTACATTATTGTGCCAAGTTTCAAAGAGCTAGCACAAACCGTGTTTGATTTAGAGTTCCAACTACATGTATCCATATAGGAGAAAACAGAGTGAAAACTAAACATGAAAACGGTTACTGCAAAGGAACGGTTTAACCTAGAATAACGAAATTTGGTGAGCCAAGTGGGATTGGTGTACTGATCATTACCTTCCAGTATCATCAAGATTGGGTGAAAAAATGTTTGCTGAGATTTCAGTAAACTCGTAGTTTTTTGGAAGCTCGGCAACCCCGTTCAGTGAAAGTGATTCTCGTCAGTCTCTGCTTGGGGCTACTTCAATAGGACACAAACCTTAGCGATAGAACTTGGAACTACATTATTGTGCCAAGTTTCAAAGAGCTAGCACAAACCGTGTTTGATTTAGAGTTCCAACTACATGTATCCATATAGGAGAAAACAGAGTGAAAACTAAACATGAAAACGGTTACTGCAAAGGAACGGTTTAAACTAGAAGAACGAAATTTGATAAGCCAAGTGGGATTGGTGTACTGATCATTACCTGGAAGTATCATCAAGATTGGATGAAAAAATGTTTGCTGAGATTTCAGGAAATCGTAGTTTTTTGGACGCTTGGCAACCCCTTTCAATGAAAGTGATTCTCCTCAGTCTCTGCTTGGGGCTACTTCAATAGGACACAAACCATAGCGATAGAACTTGGAACTACATTACTGTGCCAAGTTTCAAAGAGCTAGCACAAACAGTGTTTGATTTAGAGATCCAACTACATGTATCCATATAGGAGAAAACAGAGTGAACCCTAAACATGAAAACGGTAACTGCAAAGGAACGGTTTAACCTAGAAGAACGAAATTTGGTGAGCCAAGTGGGATTGGTGTACTGATCATTACCTGCAAGTATCATCAAGATTGGATGAAAAAATGTTTAGTTAGATTTCAGGAAATCGTAGTTTTATGGAAGCTTTGCAACCCCTTTCAATGAAACTGATTCTCGTCAGTCTCTGCTTGGGGCTACTTCAATAGGACACAAACCATAGCGATAAAACTTCTAACTAGATTATTCCGCCAAGTTTCAAAGACCTAGCACAAACTGTGTTTGATTTAGAGTTCCAACTACATGTATCCATATAGGAGAAAACAGAGTGAAACCTAAACATGAAAACGGTTACTGCAAAGGAACAGTTTAAATTAGAAGAACGAAATTTGGTAAGCCAAGTGGGATTGGTGTACTGATCATTACCTGGAAGTATCATCAAGATTGGGTGAAAAAATGTTTCCTGAGATTTCAGGAAACTCGTAGTTTTTCGGAAGCTTGGCAACCCCTTACAATGAAAGTGATTCTCGTCAGTCTCTGCTTGGGGCTACTTCAATAGGACACAAACCATAGCGATAGAACTTGGAACTACATTATTGTGCCAAGTTTCAAAGAGCTAGCTCAAACCGTGTTTGATTTAGAGTTCCAACTACATGTATCCATATAGGAGAAAACAGAGTGAACCCTAAACATGAAAACTGTAACTGCAAAGGAACGGTTTAACCTAGAAGAACGAAATTTGGTGAGCCAAGTGGGATTGGTGTACTGATCATTACCTGCAAGTATCATCAAGATTGGATGAAAAAATGTTTAGTTAGATTTCAGGAAATCATAGTTTTATGGAAGTTTGGCAACCCCTTTCAATGAAACTGATTCTCGTCAGTCTCTGCTTGGGGCTACTTCAATAGGACACAAACCATAGCGATAAAACTTCTAACTAGATTATTCCGCCAAGTTTCAAAGACCTAGCACAAACCGTGTTTGATTTAGAGTTCCAACTACATGTATCCATATAGGAGAAAACAGAGTGAAACCTAAACATGAAAACGGTTACTGCAAAGGAACGGTTTAAACTAGAAGAACGAAATTTGGTAAGCCAAGTGGGATTGGTGTACTGATCATTACCTGGAAGTATCATCAAGATTGGATGAAAAAATGTTTGCTGAGATTTCAGGAAATCGTAGTTTTTTGGAAGCTTGGCAACCCCTTTCAATGAAAGTGATTCTCGTCAGTCTCTGCTTGGGGCTACTTCAATAGGACACAAACCATAGCGATAGAACTTGGAACTACATTATTGTGCCAAGTTTCAAAGAGCTAGCACAAACAGTGTTTGATTTAGAGTTCCAACTACATGTATCCATATAGGAGAAAACAGAGTGAACCCTAAACATGAAAACGGTAACTGCAAAGGAACGGTTTAACCTAGAAGAACGAAATTTGGTGACCCAAGTGGGATTGGTGTACTGATCATTACCTGCAAGTATCATCAAGATTGGATGAAAAAATGTTTAGTGAGATTTCAGGAAATCGTAGTTTTATGGAAGCTTGGCAACCCCTTTAAATGAAAGTGATTCTCGTCAGTCTCTGCTTGGGGCTACTTCAATAGGACACAAACCATAGCGATAAAACTTCTAACTAGATTATTCCGCCAAGTTTCAAAGAGCTAGCACAAACCGTGTTTGATTTAGAGTTCCAACTACATGTATCCATATAGGAGAAAAGAGAGTGAAACCTAAACATGAATACGGTTACTGCAAACGAACGGTTTAAACTAGAAGAACGATATTTTGTGAGCCAAGTGGGACTGGTGTACTGATCATTACCTGAAAGTATCATCAAGATTGTTTGAAAAAAATGTTTGCTGAGATTTCAGGAAACTCGTAGTTTTTTGGAAGCTTGGCAACCCCTTTCAATGAAAGTGATTCTCGTCAGTCTCTGCTTGGGGCTACTTCAATAGGACAAAAACCATAGCGATAGAACTTGGAACTACATTATTGTGCCAAGTTTTAAAGAGCTAACACAAACCGTGTTTGATTTAGAGTTCCAACTACATGTATCCATATAGGAGAAAACAGAGTGAAACCTAAACATGAAAACGGTTACTGCAAAGGAACGGTTTCACCTAGAAGAACGAAATTTGGTGAGCCAAGTGGGATTGGTGTACAGATCATGACCTGCCAGTATCATCAAGACTGGGTGAAAAAAATGTTTGCTCAAGTTTCAGGAAATCGTAGTTTTTTGGAAGCTTGGCAACCCCTTTCAATGAAAGTGATTCTCGTCAGATTCTGCTTGGGGCTACTTTCAAAGGACACAAACCATATCGATAGAACATTGTAGTACATTATTGTGCCAAGTTTCAAAGAGCTAGCACAAACGGTGTTTGATTTAGAGTTCCAAATACATGTATCCATATAGGAGAAAACAGAGTGAAACCAAACCATGAAAACGGTTACTGCAAAGGAACAGTTAACCCTAGAAGAACAAAATTTGGTGAGAAAAGTGCAATTGGTGTAATGATCATTACCTGCAAGTATCATCAAGATTGGGTGAAAAAATGTTTGCTGAGATTTCAGGAAACTTGTAGTTGTTTGGAAGCTTGGCAACCCCTTTCAATGAAAGTGAATCTCGTCAGTCTCTGCTTGGGGCTACTTCAATAGGACACAAACCATAGCGATAAAACTTCTAACTAGATTATTCTGCCAAGTTTCAAAGAGCTAGCACAAACCGTGTTTGATTTAGAGTTCCAACTACATGTATCCATATAGGAGAAAACAGAGTGAACCCTAAACATGAAAACGGTTACTGCAAAGGAAACAGTTAACCCTAGAGAACGAAATTTGGTGAGCCAAGTGAGATTGGTGTACTGATCATTACCTGCAAGTATCATCAAGATTGGGTGAAAAAATGTTTCCTGAGATTTCAGGAAACTCGTAGTTTTTCGGAAGCTTGGCAACCCCTTACAATGAAAGTGATTCTCGTCAGTCTCTGCTTGGGGCTACTTCAATAGGACACAAACCATAGCGATAGAACGTGGAACTACATTATTGTGCCAAGTTTCAAAGAGCTAGCACAAACCGTGTTTGATTTAGAGTTCCAACTACATGTATCCATATAGGAGAAAACAGAGTGAAACCTAAACATGAAAAAGGTTACTGCAAAGGAACAGTTAACCCTAGAGAACGAAATTTGGTGAGCCAAGTGGTATTGGTGTCCTGATCATTACCTGCAAGTATCATCAAGATTGGGTGAAAAAATGTTTCCTGAGATTTCAGGAAACTCGTAGTTTTTCGGAAGCTTGGCAACCCCTTACAATGAAAGTGATTCTCGTCAGTCTCTGCTTGGGGCTACTTCAATAGGACAGAAACCATAGCGATAGAACTTGGAACTACATTATTGTGCCAAGTTTCAAAGAGCTAGCACAAACCGTGTTTGATTTAGAGTTCCAACTACATGTATCCATATAGGAGAAAACAGAGTGAAACCTAAAGATGAAAAGCGTTCCTGCAAAGGAACGGTTTAACCTAGAGGAACAAAATTTGGTGAGCCACGTGGGACTGGTGTACTGAGCATTACCTGAAAGGATCATCAAGATTGGGTGAAAAAATGTTTCCTGAGATTTCAGGAAACTCGAATTTTTTCGGAAGCTTGGCAACCCCTTTCAATTAAAGTGATTCTCGTCAGTCTCTGCTTGGGGCTACTTCAATAGGACACAAACCTTAGCGATAGAACTTGGAACTACATTATTGTGCCAAGTTTCAAAGAGCTAGCACAAACCGTGTTTGATTTAGAGTTCCAACTACATGTATCCATATAGGAGAAAACAGAGAGAAAACTAAACATGAAAACGGTTACTGCAAAGGAACGGTTTAACCTAGAATAACGAAATTTGGTGAGCCAAGTGGGATTGGTGTACTGATCATTACCTTCCAGTATCATCAAGATTGGGTGAAAAAATGTTTGCTGAGATTTCAGTAAACTCGTAGTTTTTTGGAAGCTCGGCAACCCCTTTCAGTGAAAGTGATTCTCGTCAGTCTCTGCTTGGGGCTACTTCAACCGGACACAAACCATAATGATAGAACTTGGAACTACATTATTGTGCCAAGTTTCAAAGAGCTAGCTCAAACCGTGTTTGATTTAGAGTTCCAACTACATGTATCCATATAGGAGAAAACAGAGTGAAACCTAAACATGAAAACGGTTACTGCAAAGGAACGGTTTAAACTAGAAGAACGAAATTTGGTAAGCCAAGTGGGATTGGTGTACTGATCATTACCTGGAAGTATCATCAAGATTGGATGAAAAAATGTTTGCAGAGATTTCAGGAAATCGTAGTTTTTTGGACGCTTGGCAACCCCTTTCAATGAAAGTGATTCTCGTCAGTCTCTGCTTGGGGCTACTTCAATAGGACACAAACCATAGCGATAGAACTTGGAACTACATTACTGTGCCAAGTTTCAAAGAGCTAGCACAAACAGTGTTTGATTTATAGATCCAACTACATGTATCCATATAGGAGAAAACAGAGTGAACCCTAAACATGAAAACGGTAACTGCAAAGGAACGGTTTAACCTAGAAGAACGAAATTTGGTGAGCCAAGTGGGATTGGTGTACTGATCATTACCTGCAAGTATCATCAAGATTGGATGAAAAAATGTTTAGTGAGATTTCAGGAAATCGTAGTTTTATGGAAGCTTGGCAACCCCTTTAAATGAAAGTGATTCTCGTCAGTCTCTGCTTGGGGCTACTTCAATAGGACACAAACCATAGCGATAAAACTTCTAACTAGATTATTCCGCCAAGTCTCAAAGAGCTAGCACAAACCGTGTTTGATTTAGAGTTCCAACTACATGTATCCATATAGGAGAAAAGAGAGTGAAACCTAAACATGAAAACGGTTACTGCAAACGAACGGTTTAAACTAGAAGAACGATATTTTGTGAGCCAAGTGGGACTGGTGTACTGATCATTACCTGAAAGTATCATCAAGATTGTTTGAAAAAAATGTTTGCTGAGATTTCAGGAAACTCGTAGTTTTTTGGAAGCTTTGCAACCCCTTTCAATGAATGTGATTCTCGTCAGTCTCTGCTTGGGGCTACTTCAATAGGACAAAAACCATAGCGATAGAACATGGAACTACATTATTGTGCCAAGTTTTAAAGAGCTAACACAAACCGTGTTTGATTTAGAGTTCCAACTACATGTATCCATATAGGAGAAAACAGAGTGAAACCTAAACATGAAAACGGTTACTGCAAAGGAACGGTTTCACCTAGAAGAACGAAAATTGGTGAGCCAAGTGGGATTGGTGTACAGATCATGACCTGCCAGTATCATCAAGACTGGGTGAAAAAAATGTTTGCTCAAGTTTCAGGAAATCGTAGTTTTTTGGAAGCTTGGCAACCCCTTTCAATGAAAGTGATTCTCGTCAGATTCTGCTTGGGGCTACTTTCAAAGGACACAAACCATATCGATAGAACATTGTAGTACATTATTGTGCCTAGTTTCAAAGAGCTAGCACAAACGGTGTTTGATTTAGAGTTCCAAATACATGTATCCATATAGGAGAAAACAGAGTGAAACCTAACCATGAAAACGGTTACTGCAAAGGAACAGTTAACCCTAGAAGAACAAAATTTGGTGAGAAAAGTGCGATTGGTGTAATGATCATTACCTGCCAAGTCATCAAGATTGGGTGAAAAAATGTTTGCTGAGATTTCAGGAAACTTGTAGTTGTTTGGAAGCTTGGCAACCCCTTTCAATGAAAGTGAATCTCGTCAGTCTCTGCTTGGGGCTACTTCAATAGGACACAAAGCATAGCGATAAAACTTCTAACTAGATTATTCTGCCAAGTTTCAAAGAGCTAGCACAAACCGTGTTTGATTTAGAGTTCCAACTACATGTATCCATATAGGAGAAAACAGAGTGAACCGTAAACATGAAAACGGTTACTGCAAAGGAACAGTTAACCCTAGAGAACGAAATTTGGTGAGCCAAGTGAGATTGGTGTACTGATCATTACCTGCAAGTATCATCAAGATTGGGTGAAAAAATGTTTCCTGAGATTTCAGGAAACTCGTAGTTTTTCGGAAGCTTGGCAACCCCTTACAATGAAAGTGATTCTCGTCAGTCTCTGCTTGGGGCTACTTCAATAGGACACAAACCATAGCGATAGAACGTGGAACTACATTATTGTGCCAAGTTTCAAAGAGCTAGCACAAACCGTGTTTGATTTAGAGTTCCAACTACATGTATCCATATAGGAGAAAACAGAGTGAAACCTAAACATGAAAAAGGTTACTGCAAAGGAACAGTTAACCCTAGAGAACGAAATTTGGTGAGCCAAGTGGTATTGGTGTCCTGATCATTACCTGCAAGTATCATCAAGATTGGGTGAAAAAATGTTTCCTGAGATTTCAGGAAACTCGTAGTTTTTCGGAAGCTTGGCAACCCCTTACAATGAAAGTGATTCTCGTCAGTCTCTGCTTGGGGCTACTTCAATAGGACAGAAACCATAGCGATAGAACTTGGAACTACATTATTGTGCCAAGTTTCAAAGAGCTAGCACAAACCGTGTTTGATTTAGAGTTCCAACTACATGTATCCATATAGGAGAAAACAGAGTGAAACCTAAAGATGAAAAGGGTTCCTGCAAAGGAACGGTTTAACCTAGAGGAACAAAATTTGGTGAGCCACGTGGGACTGGTGTACTGATCATTACCTTCCAGTATCATCAAGATTGGGTGAAAAAATGTTTGCTGAGATTTCAGTAAACTCGTAGTTTTTTGGAAGCTCGGCAACCCCTTTCAGTGAAAGTGATTCTCGTCAGTCTCTGCTTGGGGCTACTTCAACCGGACACAAACCATAATGATAGAACTTGGAACTACATTATTGTGCCAAGTTTCAAAGAGCTAGCTCAAACCGTGTTTGATTTAGAGTTCCAACTACATGTATCCATATAGGAGAAAACAGAGTGAAACCTAAAACATGAAAACGGTTACTGCAAAGGAACGGTTTAAACTAGAAGAACGAAATTTGGTAAGCAAGTGGGATTGGTGTACTGATCATTACTGGAAGTATCATCAAGATTGGATGAAAAAATGTTTGCTGAGATTTCAGGAAATCGTAGTTTTTTGGACGCTTGGCAACCCCTTTCAATGAAAGTGATTCTCGTCAGTCTCTGCTTGGGGCTACTTCAATAGGACACAAACCATAGCGATAGAACTTGGAACTACATTACTGTGCCAAGTTTCAAAGAGCTAGCACAAACAGTGTTTGATTTAGAGATCCAACTACATGTATCCATATAGGAGAAAACAGAGTGAACCCTAAACATGAAAACGGTAACTGCAAAGGAACGGTTTAACCTAGAAGAACGAAATTTGGTGAGCCAAGTGGGATTGGTGTACTGATCATTACCTGCAAGTATCATCAAGATTGGATGAAAAAATGTTTAGTTAGATTTCAGGAAATCGTTGTTTTATGGAAGCTTTGCAACCCCTTTCAATGAAACTGATTCTCGTCAGTCTCTGCTTGGGGCTACTTCAATAGGACACAAACCATAGCGATAAAACTCTAACTAGATTATTCCGCCAAGTTTCAAAGACCTAGCACAAACCGTGTTTGATTTAGAGTTCCAACTACATGTATCCATATAGGAGAAAACAGAGTGAAACCTAAACATGAAAACGGATACTGCAAACGAACGGTTTAAACTAGAAGAACGAAATTTTGTGAGCCAAGTGGGACTGGTGTACTGATCATTACCTGAAAGTATCATCAAGATTGTTTGAAAAAATGTTTGCTGAGATGTCAGGAAAGTCGTAGTTTTTTGGAAGCTTGGCAACCCCTTTCAATGAAAGTGATTCTCGTCAGTCTCTGCTTGGGCTACTTCAATAGGACAAAAACCATAGTGATAGACCTTGGAACTACATTATTGTGCCAAGTTTTAAAGAGCTAACACCAACCGTGTTTGATTTAGAGTTCCAACTACATGTATCCATATAGGAGAAAACAGAGTGAAACCTAAACATGAAAACGGTTACTGCAAAGGAACAGTTTCACCTAGAAGAACGAAATTTGGTGAGCCAAGTGGGATTGGTGTACAGATCATGACCTGCCAGTATCATCAAGACTGGGTGAAAAAATGTTTACTCAAGTTTCAGGAGATCGTAGTTTTTTGGAAGCTTGGCAACCCCTTTCAATGAAAGTGATTCTCGTCAGATTCTGCTTGGGGCTACTTTCAAAGGACACAAACCATATGGATAGAACTTTGTAGTACATTATTGTGCCAAGTTTCAAAGAGCTAGCACAAACGGTGTTTGATTTAGAGTTCCAAATACATGTATCCATATAGGAGAAAACAGAGTGAAACCTAACCATGAAAACGGTTACTGCAAAGGAACAGTTAACCCTAGAAGAACAAAATTTGGTGAGAAAAGTGCGATTGGTGTAATGATCATTACCTGCAAGTATCATCAAGATTGGGTGAAAAAATATTTGCTGATATTTCAGGAAACTCGTAGTTGTTTGGAAGCTTGGCAACCCTTTCAATGAAAGTGAATCTCGTCAGTCTCTGCTTGGGGCTACTTCAATAGGACACAAAACCATAGCGATAGAACTTGGAACTACATTATTGTGCCAAGTTTCAAAGAGCTAGCACAAACCGTGTTTGATTTAGAGTTCCAACTACATGTATCCATATAGGAGAAAACAGAGTGAAACCTAAACATGAAAAAGGTTACTGCAAAGGAACAGTTAACCCTAGAGAACGAAATTTGGTGAGCCAAGTGGTATTGGTGTCCTGATCATTACCTGCAAGTATCATCACGATTGGGTGAAAAAATATTTCCTGAGATTTCAGGAAACTCGTAGTTTTTCGGAAGCTTGGCACCCCTTACAATGAAAGTGATTCTCGTCAGTCTCTGCTTGGGGCTACTTCAATAGGTCACAAACCATAGCGATAGAACTTGGAACTACTTTATTGTGCCAAGTTTCAAAGAGGTAGCACAAAACGTGTTTGATTTAGAGTTCCAACTACATGTATCCATATAGGAGAAAACAGAGTGAAACCTAAAGTTGAAAACGGTTCCTGCAAAGGAACGGTTTAACCTAGAAGAACAAAATTTGGTGAGCCACGTGGGACTGGTGTACTGATCATTACCTGAAGTATCATCAAGATTGGGTGAAAAAATGTTTCCTGAGATTTCAGGAAACTCGAATTTTTTCGGAAGCTTGGCAACCACTTTCAATGAAAGTGATTCTCGTCAGTCTCTGCTTGGGGCTACTTCAATAGGACACAAACCTTAGCGATAGAACTTGGAACTACATTATTGTGCCAAGTTTCAAAGAGCTAGCACAAACCGTGTTTGATTTAGAGTTCCAACTACATGTATCCATATAGGACTAAACAGAGTGAAAACTAAACATGTAAATGGTTACTGCAAAGGAACGGTTTAACCTAGAATAACGAAATTTGGTGAGCCAAGTGGGATTGGTGTACTGATCATTACCTTCCAGTATCATCAAGATTGGGTGAAAAAATGTTTGCTGAGATTTCAGTAAACTCGTAGTTTTTTGGAAGCTTGGCAACCCCTTTCAGTGAAAGTGATTCTCGTCAGTCTCTGCTTGGGGCTACTTCAATAGGACACAAACCATAGCGATAGACCTTGGAACTACATTATTGTGCCAAGTTTTAAAGAGCTAACACAAACCGTGTTTGATTTAGAGTTCCAACTACATGTATCCTTATAGGAGAAAACAGAGTGAAACCTAAACATGAAAACGGTTACTGCAAAGGAACGGTTTCACCTAGAAGAACGAAATTTGGTGAGCCAAGTGGGATTGGTGTACAGATCATGACCTGCCAGTATCATCAAGACTTGGTGAAAAAAATGTTTGCTGAAGTTTCAGGAAATCGTAGTTTTTTGGAAGCTTGGCAACCCCTTTCAATGAAAGTGATTCTCGTCAGATTCTGCTTGGGGCTACTTTCAAAGGACACAAACCATATCGATAGAACTTTGTACTACATTATTGTGCCAAGTTTTAAAGAGCTAGCACAAACCGTGTTTGATTTAGAGTTCCAACTACATGTATCCATATAGGAGAAAACAGAGTGAAACCTAAACATGAAAACGGTGACTGCAAAGTAACGGTTAACCCTACAAGAACGAAATTTGGTGAGCCACGTGGGATTGGTGTATGATCATTACCTGCAAGTATCATCAAGACTGGGTGAAAAAATGTTTCCTGAGATTTCAGGAAACTCGTAGTTTTTCGGAAGCTTGGCAACCCCTTACAATGAAAGTGATTCTCGTCAGTCTCTGCTTGGGGCTACTTCAATAGGACACAAACCATAGCGATAGAACTTCGAACTACATTATTGTGCCAAGTTTCAAAGAGCTAGCACAAACCGTGTTTGATTTAGAGTTCCAACTACATGTATCCATATAGGAGAAAACAGAGTGAAACCTAAAGATGAAAACGGTTCCTGCAAAGGAACGGTTTAACCTAGAAGAACAAAATTTGGTGAGCCACGTGGGACTGGTGTACTGGTCATTACCTGAAAGTATCATCAAGATTGGGTGAAAAAATGTTTCCTGAGATTTCAGGAAACTCGAATTTTTTCGGAAGCTTGGCAACCCCTTTCAATGAAAGTGATTTTCGTCAGTCTCTGCTTGGGGCTACTTCAATAGGACACAAACCATAGCGATAGAACTTGGAACTACATTATTGTGCCAAGTTTCAAAGAGCTAGCACAAACCGTGTTTGATTTACAGTTCCAACTATATGTATCCATATAGGAGAAAACAGAGTGAAAACTAAACATGAAAACGGTTACTGCAAAGGAACGGTTTAACCTAGAATAACGAAATTTGGTGAGCCAAGTGGGATTGGTGTACTGATCATTACCTTCCACTATCATCAAGATTGGGTGAAAAAATATTTGCTGAGATTTCAGTAAACTCGTAGTTTTTTGGAAGCTTGGCAACCCCTTTCAGTGAAAGTGATTCTCGTCAGTCTCTGCTTGGGGCTACTTCAATAGGACACAAACCGTAGTGATACAACTTGGAACTACATTATTGTGCCAAGTTTCAAAGAGCTAGCTCAAACCGTGTTTGATTTAGAGTTCCAACTACATGTATCCATATAGGAGAAAACAGAGTGAAACCTAAACATGAAAACGGTTACTGCAAAGGAAAGGTTTAAACTAGAAGAACGAAATTTGGTAAGCCAAGTGGGATTGGTGTACTGATCATTTCCTGCAAGTATCATCAAGATTGGATGAAAAAATGTTTAGTGAGATTTCAGGAAATCGTAGTTTTATGGAAGCTTGGCAACCCCTTTAAATGAAAGTGATTCTCGTCAGTCTCTGCTTGGGGCTACTTCAATAGGACACAAACCATAGCGATAAAACTTCTAACTAGATTATTCCGCCAAGTTTCAAAGAGCTAGCACAAACCGTGTTTGATTTAGAGTTCCAACTACATGTATCCATATAGGAGAAAACAGAGTGAAACCTAAACATGAAAACGGTTACTGCAAACGAACGGCTTAAACTAGAAGAACGAAATTTTGTGAGCCATGTGGGACTAGTGTACTGATCATTACCTGAAAGTATCATCAAGATTGTTTGAAAAAATGTTTGCTGAGATTTCAGGAAACTCGTAGTTTTTTGGAAGCTTGGCAACCCCTTTCAATGAAAGTGATTCTCGTCAGTCTCTGCTTGGGGCTACTTCAATAGGACAAAAACCATAGCGATAGACCTTGGTACTACATTATTGTGCCAAGTTTTAAAGAGCTAACACAAACCGTGTTTGATTTAGAGTTCCAACTACATGTATCCATATAGGAGAAAACAGAGTGAAACCTAAACATGAAAACGGTTACTGCAAAGGAACGGTTTCACCTAGAAGAACGAAATTTGGTGAGCCAAGTGGGATTGGTGTACAGATCATGACCTGCCAGTATCATCAAGACTGGGTGAAAAAAATGTTTGCTCAAGTTTCAGGAAATCATAGGTTTTTGGAAGCTTTGCAACCCCTTTCAATGAATGTGATTCTCGTCAGATTCTGCTTGGGGCTACTTTCAAAGGACACAAAAAATATCGATAGAACTTTGTACTACATTATTGTGCCAAGTTTCAAAGAGCTAGCACAAACGGTGTTTGATTTAGAGTTCCAAATACATGTATCCATATAGGAGAAAACAGAGTGAAACCTAACCATGAAAACGGTTACTGCAAAGGAACAGTTAACCCTAGAAGAACAAAATTTGGTGAGAAAAGTGCGATTGGTGTAATGATCATTACCTGCAAGTATCATCAAGATTGGGTGGAAAAATGTTTGCTGAGATTTCAGGAAACTCGTAGTTGTTTGGAAGCTTGGCAACCCCTTTCAATGAAAGTGAATCTCGTCAGTCTCTGCTTGGGCTACTTCAATAGGACACAATCCATAGCGATAGAACTTGGAACTACATTATTGTGCCAAGTTTCAAAGAGCTAGCACAAACCGTGTTTGATTTAGAGTTCCAACTACATGTATCCATATAGGAGAAAACAGAGTGAACCCTAAACATGAAAACGGTTACTGCGAAGGAACGGTTTAACCTAGAAGAAAAAAATTTGGTGAGCCAAGTGGGATTGGTGTACTGATCATTACCGGCAAGTATCATCAAGATTGGGTGAAAAAATGTTTAGTGAGATTTCAGGAAATCGTAGTTTTTTGGAAGCTTGGCAACCCCTTTCAATGAAACTGATTCTCGTCAGTCTCTGCTTGGTGCTACTTCAATAGGACACAAACTATAGCGATAGAACTTGGAACTACATTATTGTGCCAAGTTTTAAAGAGTTAGCACAAACCGTGTTTGATTTAGAGTTCCAACTACATGTATCCATATAGGAGAAAACAGAGTGAAACCTAAATATGAAAAAGGTTACTGCAAAGGAACTGTTAACCCTTGAGAAAGAAATTTGGTGAACAAGTGGGATTGGTGTACTGATCATTACCTGCCAGTATCATCAAGATTGGGTGAAAAAATGTTTGCTGAGATTTCAGGAAACTGGTAGTTTTTCAGATGCTTGGCAACCCCTTTCAATGAAAGTGATTCTCGTCAGTCTCTGCTTGGAGCTACTTCAATAGGACACAAACCATAGTGATAGAACGTGGAACTACATTATTGTGCCAAGTTTCAAAGAGCTAGCACAAACCGTGTTTGATTTAGAGTTCCAACTACATGTATCCATATAGGAGAAAACAGAGTGAAACCTAAACATGAAAACGGTTACTGCAAAGGAACGGTTTAAACTAGAATAACGAAATTTGGTGAGCCAAGTGGGATTGGTGTACTGATCATTACCCTCCAGTATCATCAAGATTGGGTGAAAAAATGTTTGCTGAGATTTCAGTAAACTCGTAGTTTTTTGGAAGCTTGGCAAACCCTTTCAGTGAAAGTGATTCTCGTCAGTCTCTGCTTGGGGCTACTTCAATAGGACACAAACCATAGTGATAGAACTTGGAACTACATTATTGTGCCAAGTTTCAAAGAGCTAGCTCAAACTGTGTTTGATTTAGAGTTCCAACTACATGTATCCATATAGGAGAAAACAGAGTGAAACCTAAACATGAAAACGGTTACTGCAAAGGAACGGTTTAAACTAGAAGAACGAAATTTTGTAAGCCAAGTGGGATTGGTGTACTGATCATTACCTGGAAGTATCATCAAGATTGGATGAAAAAATGTTTGCTGAGATTTCAGGAAATCGTAGTTTTTTGGAAGCTTGGCAACCCCTTTCAATGAAAGTGATTCTCGTCAGTCTCTGCTTGGGGCTACTTCAATAGGACACAAACCATAGCGATAGAACTTGGAACTACATTATTGTGCCAAGTTTCAAAGAGCTAGCTCAAACCGTGTTTGATTTAGAGTTCCAACTACATGTATCCATATAGGAGAAAACAGAGTGAACCCTAAACATGAAAACGGTAACTGCAACGGAACGGTTTAACCTAGAAGAACGAAATGTGGTGAGCCAAGTGGGATTGGTGTACTGATCATTACCTGCAAGTATCATCAAGATTGGATGAAAAAATGTTTAGTGAGATTTCAGGAAATCGTAGTTTTTTGGAAGCTTGGCAACCCCTTTCAATGAAAGTGATTCTCGTCAGTCTCTGCTTGGGGCTACTTCAATAGGACAAAAACCATAGCGATAGAACTTGGAACTACATTATTGTGCCAAGTTTTAAAGAGCTAGCACAAACCGTGTTTGATTTAGAGTTCCAAATACATGTATCCATATAGGAGAAAACAGAGTGAAACCTAAACATGAAAAAGGTTACTGCAAAGGAACAGTTAACCCTAGAGAACGAAATTTGGTGAGCCAAGTGGTATTGGTGTCCTGATCATTACCTGAAAGTATCATCAAGATTGCGTGAAAAAATGTTTGCTGAGATTTCAGAAAACTGGTAGTTGTTTGGAAGCTTGGCAACCCCTTTCAATGAAAGTGATTCTCATCAGTCTCTGCTTGGAGCTACTTCAATAGGACACAATCCATAGCGATAGAACGTGGAACTACATCATTGTGCCAAGTTTCAAAGAGCTAGCACAAACCGTGTTTGATTTAGAGTTCCAACTACATGTATCCATATAGGAGAAAACAGAGTGAAACCTAAAGATGAAAATGGTTCCTGCAAAGGAACGGTTTAACCTAGAAGAACAAAATTTGGTGAGCCACGTGGGACTGGTGTACTGATCATTACCTGAAAGTATCATCAAGATTGGGTGAAAAAATGTTTCCTGAGATTTCAGGAAACTCGAATTTTTTCGGAAGCTTGGCAACCCCTTTCAATGAAAGTGATTCTCGTCAGTCTCTGCTTGGGGCTACTTCAATAGGACACAAACCTTAGCGATAGAGTTTGGAACTACATTATTGTGCCAAGTTTCAAAGAGCTAGCACAAACCGTGTTTGATTTAGAGTTCCAACTACATGTATCCATATAGGAGAAAACAGAGTGAAACCTAAACATGAAAACGGTTACTGCAAAGGAACGTTTAACCCTACATGAACGAAATTTGGTGAGCCACGTGGGATTGGTGTAATGATCATTACCTGCAAGTATCATCAAGATTGGGTGAAAAAATGTTTCCTGACATTTCAGGAAACTCGTAGTTTTTCGAAAGCTTGGCAACCCCTTACAATGAAAGTGATTCTCGTCAGTCTCTGCTTGGGGCTACTTCAATAGGACACAAACCATAGCGATAGATCTTGGAACTACATTATTGTGCCAAGTTTCAAAGAGCTAGCACAAACCGTGTTTGATTTAGAGTTCCAACTATATGTATCCATATAGGAGAAAACAGAGTGAAACCTAAAGATGAAAACGGTTCCTGCAAAGGAACGGTATAACCTAGAAGAACAAAATTTGGTGAGCCACGTGGGACTGGTATACTGATCATTACCTGAAAGTATCATCAAGATTGGGTGAAAAAATGTTTCCTGAGATTTCAGGAAACTCGAATTTTTTCGGATGCTTGGCAACCCCTTTCAATGAAAGTGATTTTCGTCAGTCTCTGCTTGGGGCTACTTCAATAGGACACAAACCATAGCGATAGAACTTGGAACTACATTATTGGGCCAAGTTTCAAAGAGCTAGCACAAATCGTGTTTGATTTAGAGTTCCAACTACATGTATCCATATAGGAGAAAACAGAGTGAAAACTAAAGATGAAAACGGTTACTGCAAAGGAACGGTTTAACCTAGAATAACGAAATTTGGTGAGCCAAGTGGGATTGGTGTACTGATCATTACCTTCCAGTATCATCAAGATTGGGTGAAAAAATGTTTGCTGAGATTTCATTAAACTCATAGTTTTTTGGAAGCTTGGCAACCCCTTTCAGTGAAAGTGATTCTCGTCAGTCTCTGCTTGGGGCTACTTCAATAGGACACAAACCATAGTGATAGAACTTGGAACTACATTATTGTGCCAAGTTTCAAAGAGCTAGCTCAAACCGTGTTTGATTTAGAGTTCCAACTACATGTATCCATATAGGAGAAAACAGAGTGAAACCTAAACATGAAAACGGTTACTGCAAAGGAACGGTTTAAACTAGAAGAAGGAAATTTGGTAAGCCAAGTGGGATTGGTGTCCTGATCATTACCTGGAAGTATCATCAAGATTGGATGAAAAAATGTTTGCTGAGATTTCAGGAAATCGTAGTTTTATGGAAGCTTGGCAACCCCTTTAAATGAAAGTGATTCTCGTTAGTCTCTGCTTGGGGCTACTTCAATAGGACACAAACCATAGCGATAAAACTTCTAACTAGATTATTCTGCCAAGTTTCAAAGAGCTAGCACAAACCGTGTTTGATTTAGAGTTCCAAATACATGTGTCCATATAGGAGAAAACAGAGTGAAACCTAAACATGAAAAAGGTTACTGCAAAGGAACTGTTAACCCTAGAAAACGAAATTTGGTGAGCCAAGTGGGATTGGTGTACTGATCATTACCTGCCAGTATCATCAAGATTGGGTTAAAAAATGTTTGCTGAGATTTCAGGAAACTGGTAGTTTTTCGGAAGCTTGGCAACCCCTTTCAATGAATGTGATTCTCGTCAGTCTCTGCTTGGAGCTACTTCAATAGGACACAAACCATAGTGATAGAACGTGGAACTACATCATTGTGCCAAGTTTCAAAGAGCTAGCACAAACCGTGTTTGATTTAGAGTTCCAAATACATGTATCCATATAGGAGAAAACAGAGTGAAACCTAAAGATGAAAACGGTTCCTGCAAAGGAACGGATTAACCTAGAAGAACAAAATTTGGTGAGCCACGTGGGACTGGTGTACTGATCATTACCTGAAAGTATCATCAAGATTGGGTGAAAAAATGTTTCCTGAGATTTCAGGAAACTCGAATTTTTTCGGAAGCTTGGCAACCCCTTTCAATGAAAGTGATTCTCGTCAGTCTCTGCTTGGGGCTACTTCAATAGGACACAAACCTTATCGATAGAACTTGGAACTACATTATTGTGCCAAGTTTCAAAGAGCTAGCACAAACCGTGTTTGATTTAGAGTTCCAACTACATGTATCCATATAGGAGAAAACAGAGTGAAACCTAAACATGAAAACGGTTACTGTAAAGTAACGGTTAACCCTACAAGAACGAAATTTGGTGAGCCACGTGGGATTGATGTAATGATCATTACCTGCAAGTATCATCAAGACTGGGTGAAAAAATGTTTCCTGAGATTTCAGGAAATCGTAGTTTTTCGGAAGCTTGGCAACCCCTTACAATGAAAGTGATTCTCGTCAGTCTCTGCTTGGGGCTACTTCAATAGGACACAAACCATAGCGATAGAACTTGGAACTACATTATTGTGCCAAGTTTCAAAGAGCTAGCACAAACCGTGTTTGATTTAGAGTTCCAACTACATGTATCCATATAGGAGAAAACAGAGTGAAACCTAAAGATGAAAAAGGTTCCTGCAAAGGAACGGTTAAACCTAGAAGAACAAAATTTGGTGAGCCACGTGGGACTGGTGTACTGATCATTACATGAAAGTATCATCAAGATTGGGTGAAAAAATGTTTCCTGAGATTTCAGGAAACTCGAATTTTTTCGGAAGCTTGGCAACCCCTTTCAAAGTAAGTGAATTTCGTCAGTCTCTGCTTCGGGCTATTTCAATAGGACACAAACCTTAGCGATAGAACTTGGAACTACATTATTGTGCCAAGTTTCAAAGAGCTAGCACAAACCGTGTTTGATTTAGAGTTCCAACTACATGTATCCATATAGGAGAAAACAGAGTGAAAACTAAACATGAAAAAGGTTGCTGCAAAGGAACGGTTTAACCTAGAATAACGAAATTTGGTGAGCCAAGTGGGATTGGTGTACTGATCATTACCTTCCAGTATTATCAAGATTGGGTGAAAAAATGTTTGCTGAGATTTCAGTAAACTCGTAGTTTTTTGAAGCTCGGCAACCCCTTTCAGTGAAAGTGATTCTCGTCAGTCTCTGCTTGGGGCTACTTCAATAGGACACAAAACCATAGTGATAGAACTTGGAACTACATTATTGTGCCAAGTTTAAAAGAGCTAGCTCAAACCGTGTTTGATTTATAGTTCCAACTACATGTATCCATATAGGAGAAAACAGAGTGAAACCTAAACATGAAAACGGTTACTGCAAAGGAACGGTTTCACCTAGAAGAACGAAATATGGTGAGCCAAGTGGGATTGGTGTACAGATCATGACCTGCCAGTATCATCAAGACTGGGTGAAAAAAATGTTTGCTCAAGTTTCAGGAAATCGTAGTTTTTTGGAAGCTTGGCAACCCCTTTCAATGAAAGTGATTCTCGTCATTTCTGCTTGGGGCTACTTTCAAAGGACACAAACCATATCGATAGAACTTTGTACTACATTTTTGTGCCAAGTTTCAAAGAGCTAGCACAAACGGTGTTTGATTTAGAGTTCCAAATACATGTATCCATATAGGAGAAAACAGAGTGAAACCTAACCATGAAAACGGTTACTGCAAAGGAACGGTTAACCCTAGAAGAACAAAATTTGGTGAGCCAAGTGCGATTGGTGTAATGATCATTACCTGCAAGTATCATCAAGATTGGGTGAAAAAATGTTTGCTGAGATTTCAGGAAACTCGTAGTTTTTCGGAAGCTTGGCAACCCCTTTCAATGAAAGTGATTCTCGTCAGTCTCTGCTTTGGGCTACTTCAATAGGACACAAACCATAGCGATAGAACGTGGAACTACATTATTGTGCCAAGTTTCAAAGAGCTAGCACAAACCGTGTTTGATTTAGAGTTCCAACTACATGTATCCATATAGGAGAAAACAGAGTGAAACCTAAAAATGAAAACGGTTCCTGCAAAGGAACGGTTTAACCTAGAAGAAGAAAATTTGGTGAGCCACGTGGGACTGTTGTACTGATCATTACCTGAAAGTATCATCAAGATTGAATGAAAAAATGTTTCCTGAGATTTCAGGAAACTCGAATTTTTTCGGAAGCTTGGAAACCCCTTTCAATGAAAGTGATTCTCGTCAGTCTCTGCTTGGGGCTACTTCAATAGGACACAAACCTTAGCGATAGAACGTGGAACTAAATTATTGTGCCAAGTTTCAAAGAGCTAGCACAAACCGTGTTTGATTTAGAGTTCCAACTACATGTATCCATATAGGAGAAAACAGAGTGAAACCTAAACATGAAAAAGGTTACTGCAAAGGAACTCTTAACCCTAGAGAACGAAATTTGGTGAACCAAGTGGTATTGGTGTCCTGATCATTACCTGCAATTATCATCAAGATTAGGTGAAAAAATGTTTGCTGACATTTCAGGAAATCGTAGTTTTTCTGAAGCTTGGCAACCCCTTTCAATCAAAGTGATTCTCGTCAGTCTCTGCTTGGGGCTACTTCAATAGGACACAAACCATAGCGATAGAATTTGGAACTACATTATTGTGCCAAGTTTCAAAGAGCTAGCACAAACCGTGTTTGATTTAGAGTTCCAACTACATGTATCCATATAGGAGAAAACAGAGTGAAACCTAAACATGAAAACGGTTACTGCAAAGTAACGGTTAACCCTAAGAGAACGAAATTTGGTGAGCCACTTGGGATTGGTGTAATGATCATTACCTGCAAGTATCATGAGGACTGGGTGAAAAAATGTTTGCTGAGATTTCAGGAAATCATAGTTTTTTGGAAGCTTGGCAACCCCTTTCAATGAAAGTGATTCTCGTCAGTCTCAGCTTGGGTCTACTTCAGTAGGACACAAACCATAGCGATAGAACGTGGAACTACATTATTGTGCGAAGTTTCAAAGAGCTAGCACAAACCGTGTTTGATTTAGAGTTCCAACTACATGTATCCATATAGGAGAAAACAGAGTGAAACCTAACCATGAAAAAGGTTACTGCAAAGGAACGGTTAACCCTAGAAGAGCAAAATTTGGTGAGCCAAGTGGTATTGGTGCAATGATCATTACCTGGAAGTATCATCAAGATTGGGTGAAAAAATGTTTCCTGAGATTTCAGGAAACTCGTAGTTTTTCGGAAGCTTGGCAACCCCTTACAATGAAAGTGATTCTCGTCTGTCTCTGCTTTGGGCTACTTCAATAGGACACAAACCATAGCGATAGAACGTGGAACTACATTATTCTGCCAAGTTTCAAAGAGCTAGCAGAAACCGTGTTTGATTTAGAGTTCCAACTACATGTATCCATATAGGAGAAAACAGAGTGAAACCTAAAGATGAAAACGGTTCCTGCAAAGGAACGGTTTAACCTAGAAGAACAAAATTTGGTGAGCCACGTGGGACTGTTGTACTGATCATTACCTGAAAGTATCATCAAGATTGGTTGAAAAAATGTTTCCTGAGATTTCAGGAAACTCGAATTTTTTCGGAAGCTTGGAAACCCCTTTCAATGAAAGTGATTCTCGTCAGTCTCTGCTTGGGGCTACTTCAATAGGACACAAACCTTAGCGATAGAACTTGGAACTACATTATTGTGCCAAGTTTCAAAGAGCCAGCACAAACCGTGTTTGATTTACAGTTCCAACTACATGTATCCATATAGGAGAAAACAGAGTGAAAACTAAACATGAAAATGGTTACTGCAAAGGAACGGTTTAACCTAGAATAACGAAATTTGGTGAGCCAAGTGGGATTGGTGTACTGATCATTACCTTCCAGTATCATCAAGATTGGGTGAAAAAATGTTTGCTGAGATTTCAGTAAACTCGTAGTTTTTTGGAAGCTTGGCAACCCCTTTCAGTGAAAGTGATTCTCGTCAGTCTCTGCTTGGGGCTACTTCAATAGGACACAAAACATAGTGATAGAACTTGGAACTACATTATTGTGCCAAGTTTCAAAGAGCTAGCTCAAACCGTGTTTGATTTATAGTTCCAACTACATGTATCCATATAGGAGAAAACAGAGTGAAACCTAAACATGAAAACGGTTAGTGCAAAGGAACGGTTTAAACTAGAAGAACGAAATGTGGTAAGCCAAGTGGGATTGGTGTACTGATCATTACCTGGAAGTATCATCAAGATTGGATGAAAAAATGTTTGCTGAGATTTCAGGAAATCGTAGTTTTTTTGGAAGCTTGGCAACCCCTTTCAATGAAAGTGATTCTCGTCAGTCTCTGCTTGGGGCTACTTCAATAGGACACAAACCATAGCGATAGAACTAGGAACTACATTATTGTGCCAAGTTTCAAAGAGCTAGCACAAACAGTGTTTGATTTAGAGTTCCAACTACATGTATCCATATAGGAGAAAACAGAGTGAACCCTAAACATGAAAACGGTAACTGCAAAGGAACGGTTTCACCTAGAAGAACGAAATTTGGTGAGCCAAGTTGTATTGGTGTCCTGATCATTACCTGCATGTATCATCAAGATTGGATGAAAAAATATTTAGTGAGATTTCAGGAAATCGTAGTTTTTTGGAAGCTTGGCAAAACCTTTAAATGAAAGTGATTCTCGTCAGTCTCTGCTTGGGGCTACTTCAATAGGACACAAACCATAGCGATAGAACTTCTAACTAGATTATTCCACCAAGTTTCAAAGAGCTAGCACAAACCGTGTTTGATTTAGAGTTCCAACTACATGTATCCATATAGGAGAAAACAGAGTGAAACCTAAACATGAAAACGGTTACTGCAAACGAACGGTTTAAACTAGAAGAACGAAATTTTGTGAGCCACGTGGGACTGGTGTACTGATCATTACCTGAAAGTATCATCAAGATTGTTTAAAAAAATGTTTGCTGAGATTTCCGGAAACTCGTAGTTTTTTGGAAGCTTGGCAACCCCTTTAAATGAAAGTGATTCTCGTCAGTCTCTGCTTGGGGCTACTTCAATAGGACAAAAACCATAGCGATAGACCTTGGAACTACATTATTGTGCCAAGTTTTAAAGAGCTAACACAAACCGTGTTTGATTTATAGTTCCAACTACATGTATCCATATAGGAGAAAACAGAGTGAAACCTAAACATTAAAACGGTTACTGCAAAGGAAGGGTTTCACCTAGAAGAACGAAATATGGTGAGCCAAGTGGGATTGGTGTACAGATCATGACCTGCC
>NW_027552217.1:0-37890 GCF_045843805.1 Urocitellus parryii
AACCCCTTTCAATGAAAGTGATTGTCGTCAGTCAATGCTTGGGGCTACTTCCATAGGAAAAAAAACCATAGTGACAGAACTTGGAACTTCTTTATTGTGCCAAGTTTCAAAAACCTAGCACAAACCATGTTTGATTTACATTTCAATCTGCATGTATCCATATAGGAGAAAACAGAGTGAAACCTAAAAATGAAAAGGGTTACTGCAAACGAACGGTTTAACCTAGAAGAATGAAATTTGATGAGCCAAGTGGGATTGGTGTCCTGATCATTACCTGCAAGTATCATCAAGATTGGGTGAAAAATTGTTTGCTTATATTTCAGGAAACTCGTACTTTTTTGGAAGCTTGGCAACCCCTTTCAAACACAGTGATTCTCATTAGTCTCTGCTTGGAGCTACTTGAATAGGAAACAAACCATAGCGATAGAACTTGGAACTACTTTATTTTCCCAAATTTCAAAGATCTAACACAAATCGTGTTTGATTCAGAGTTCAATCTACATGTATCCATATAGGAGAAACAGAGTGAACCTAAAAATGAAAACGGTTACTGCAAACGAACGGTTTAACCTAGAAGAACGAAATTTGGTGAGCAAGTGGGATTGGTGTGCTGATCATTACCTGGAAGTATCATCAAGATTGGGTGAAAAAATTGTTTGCTGAGATTTCAGGAAACTCATACTTTTTTTGGAAGCTTGGCAACCCCTTTCAAACACAGTGATTCTCATCAGTCTCTGCATGGAGCTACTTGAATAGGAAACAAACCATACCGATAGAACTTGGAACTACTTTATTTTGAAAAGTTTCAAGGATCTAACACAAATCGTGTTTGATTCAGAGTTCCATCTACATGTATCCATATAGGTGAAAACAGAGTGAAACTTAAAAATGAAAATGGTTACTGCAAACGAACGGTTTAACCAGAAGAACGAAATTTGGTGAGCCAAGTGGGATCGGTGTGCTGATCATTACCTGGAAGTATCATCAAGATTGGGTGAAAAAATGTTTGCTGAGATTTCAGGAAACTCGTACTTCTTTGGAAGCTTGGCAAACCCTTTCAATGAAAGTGATTGTCGTCAGTCAATGCTTGGGGCTACTTCCCATCAGAAACAAACCATAGTGACAGAACTTGGAACTTCTTTATTGTGCCAAGTTTCAAAAAGCTAGCACAAACCGTGTTTGATTTACAGTTCAATCTGCATGTATCCATATAGGAGAAAACAGAGTGAAACCTAAAAATGAAAACGGTTACTGCAAACGAACGGTTTAAACTAGAAGAACGAAATTTGGTGAGTCAAGTGGGATGGTGTACTGATTATTACCTGTAAGTATCATCAAGATTGGGGAAAAATATTGGCTGAGATTTCAGGATACTCGTACTTTTTGGAAGCTTGGCAACCCCTTTCAAACACAGTGATTCTCATCAGTCTCTGCTTGGGGCTACTTCAATAGGAAACAAACCATAGCGATAGAACTTGGAACTACTTTATTGTGCCAAGTTTCAAAGAGCTAGCACAAACCGTCTTTGATTTAGAGTTCCAAATACATGTATCCATATAGGAGAAAACAGATGTGAATCCTAAAAATGACAACGGTTTACTGCAAACGAACGGTTTAACCTAGAAGAACGAAATTTGGTGAGCCAAGTGGGATTGGTGTACTGATCATTACCTGTAAGTATCATCAAGATTGGGTGAAAAAATCTTTGCTGAGATTTCAGGAAACTCGTACTTTTTTGGAAGCTTGACAACCCCTTTAATGAAAGTGATTCTGGTGAGTCTCTGCATGGGCCTACTTCAATAGGAAGCAAACCATAGTGAAAGAACTTGGAACTTCTTTGTTTTGCCACGTTTCAAAGATCTAGCACAAACCGTGTTTGATTTAGAGTTCCAAATACATGTATGCATATAGGAGAAAACAGAGTGAACCTAAAAATGAAAAGGGTTACTGCAAACGAACGGATTAACCTAGAAGAACGAATTTGGTGAGCCAAGTGGGATTGGTGTGCTGATCATTACCTGCAAGTATCATCAAGATTGGGTGAAAAATTGTTTGCTGATATTTCAGGAAACTCGTACTTTTTTGGAAGCTTGGCAACCCCTTTCAAACACAGTGATTCTCATCAGTCTCTGCTTGGAGCTACTTGAATAGGAAACAAACCATAGCGATAGAACTTGGAACTACTTTATATTGCCAAGTTTCAAAGATCTAACACAAATCGTGTTTGATTCAGAGTTCAATCTACATGTATCCATATAGGAGAAAACAGAGTGAAACCTAAAATGAAACGGTTACTGCAAACGAACGGTTTATCCAGAAGAACGAAATTTGGTGAGCCAAGTGGGATCGGTGTGCTGATCATTACCTGTAAGTATCATCAAGATTGGGTGAAAAAATGTTTGCTGAGATTTCAGGAAACTCGTAGATTTTTGGAAGCTTGGCAACCCCTTTCAATGAAAGTGATTGTCGTCAGTCAATGCTTGGGGCTACTTCCATAGGAAAAAAACCATAGTGACCAGAACTTGGAACTTCTTTATTGTGCCAAGTTTCAAAAACCTAGCACAAACCATGTTTGATTTACATTTCAATCTGCATGTATCCATATAGGAGAAAACAGAGTGAAACCTAAAAATGAAAAGGGTTACTGCAAACGAACGGTTTAACCTAGAAGAATGAAATTTGGTGAGCCAAGTGGGATTGGTGTCCTGATCATTACCTGCAAGTATCATCAAGATTGGGTGAAAAATTGTTTGCTGATATTTCAGGAAACTCGTACTTTTTTTGGAAGCTTGGCAACCCCTTTCAAACACAGTGATTCTCATTAGTCTCTGCTTGGAGCTACTTGAATAGGAAAACAAACCATAGCGATAGAACTTGGAACTACTTTATTTTCCCAAATTTCAAAGATCAACACAAATCGTGTTTGATTCAGAGTTCAATCTACATGTATCCATATAGGAGAAAACAGAGTGAAACCTAAAAATGAAAACGGTTACTGCAAACGAACGGTTTAACCTAGAAGAACGAAATTTGGTGAGCCAAGTGGGATTGGTGTGCTGATCATTACCTGCCAGTATCATCAAGATTGGGTGAAAAAATGTTTGCTGAGATTTCAGGAAACTCGTAGATTTTTGGAAGCTTGCAACCCCTTTCAATGAAAGTGATTCTCATTAGTCTCTGGTTGGGCTACTTCAATAGGAAACAAATCATAGCGAGAGAACTTGGAACTTATTTATTGTTCCTAGTTTCAAAGAGCTAGCACAAACCAAGTTTGATTTAGAGTTCAATCTGCATGTATCCATATAGGAGAAAACAGAGTTGAAACCTAAAAATGAAAAAGGTTACTGTAAATGAACGGTTTAACCTAGAAGAACGAAATTTGGTGAGCCTAGTGTGATTGGTGTGCTGATCATTACCTGTAAGTATCATCAAGATTGGGTGAAAAAATGTTTGCTGAGATTTCAGGAAACTCGTACTTTTTTGGAAGTTTGGCAACCCCTTTCAATGAAAGTGATTCTCATTAGTCTCTGGTTGGGGCTACTTCAATAGGAAACAAATCATAGCGACAAGAACTTGGAACTTATTTATTGTTCCCTAGTTTCAAAGAGCTAGCACAAACCAAGTTTGATTTAGAGTTCAATCTGCATGTATCCATATAGGAGAAAACAGAGTGAAACCTAAAAATGGAAACGGTTACTGTAACGAACGGTTTAAACTAGAAGAACGAAATTTGGTGATCCAAGTGGGATTGGTGTGCTGATCATTACCTGTAAGTATCATCAAGATTGGGTGAAAAAATGTTTGCTGAGATTTCAGGAAACTCGTACTTTTTTGGAAGCTTGGCAACCCCTTTATTGAAAGTTATTCTCGTCAGTCTCTGCATGGGCCTACTTCAATAGGAAGCAAACCATAGTGAAAGAACTTGGAACTTCTTTATTTTGCCACGTTTCAAAGATCTAGCACAAACAGTGTTTGATTTAGACTTCCAAATACATGTATCCATATAGGAGAAAACAGAGTGAATCCTAAAAATGAAAAGGGTTACTGCAGAACGGTTTAACCTAGAAGAACGAAATTTGGTGAGCCAAGTGGGATTGGTGTCCTGATCATTACCTGTAAGTATCATCAGGTTTGGCGGAAAAAATGTTTGCTGAGATTTCAGGAAACTCATAGTGTTTTGGAAGCTTGGCAACCCCTTTCAATGAAAGTGATTCTCGTCAGTCTCTGCTTGGGGCTACTTGAATAGGAAACAAACCATAGCGATAGAACTTGGAAGTACTTTATTGTGCCAAGTTTCAAAGAGCTAGCACAAACCCTGTTTGATTTAGAGTTCCAAATACATGTATGCATTATAGGAGAAAACAGAGTGAAACCTAAAAATGAAAACGGTTACTGCAAACGAACGGATTAACCAAGAAGAACGAAATTTGGTGAGCCAAGTGGGATTGGTGTGCTGATCATTACCTGCAAGTATCATCAAGATTGGGTGAAAAATTGTTTGCTGAGATTTCAGGAAACTCATACTTTTTGGAAGCTTGGCAACCCCTTTCAAACACAGTGATTCTCATCAGTCTCTGCTTGGAGCTACTTGAATAGGAAACAAACCATAGCGATAGAACTTGGAACTACTTTATTTTGCCAAGTTTCAAAGATCTAACACAAATCGTGTTTGATTCAGAGTTCAATCTACATGTATCCATATAGGAGAAAACAGAGTGAAACCTAAAAATGAAAACTGTTACTGCAAACGAACGGTTTAAACTAGAAGAACGAAATTTGGTGAGCCAAGTGGGATCGGTGTGCTGATCATTACCTGTAAGTATCATCAAGATTGGGTGAAAAAATGTTGGCTGAGATTTCAGGAAACTCATATTATTTTGGAAGCTTGGCAACCCCTTTCAATGAAAGTGATTCTCGTCAGTCTGTGCTTGGGGCTACTTGAATAGGAAACAAACCATAGCGATAGAACTTGGAAGTACTTTATTGTGCCAAGTTTCAAAGATCTAACACAAATCGTGTTTGATTCAGAGTTCAATCTACATGTATCCATATAGGAGAAAACAGAGTGAAACCTAAAAAATGAAAACTGTTACTGCAAACGAACGGTTTAACCTAGAAGAACAAAATTTGGTGAGCCAAGTGGGATCGGTGTGCTGATCATTACCTGTAAGTATCATCAAGATTGGTGGAAAAAATGTTTGCTGAGATTTCAGGAAACTCGTACTTTTTTAGAAGCTTGGCAACCCCTTTCAATGAAAGTGATTGTCGTCAGTCAATGCTTGGGGCTACTTCCATAGGAAACAAACCATAGTGACATAACTTGGAAGTTCTTTATTGTGCCAAGTTTCAAAGAGCTAGCACAAACCGTGTTTGATTTAGAGTTCAATCTGCATGTATCCATTTAGTAGAAAACAGAGTGAAACCTAAAAATGAAAACGGTTACTGCAAACGAACGGTTTAAACTAGAAGAACGAAATTTGGTGAGTCAAGTGGGATTGGTGTACTGATCATTACCTGTAAGTATCATCAAGATTGGGGGAAAAAATGTTTGCTGAGATTTCAGGAAACTCGTACTTTTTTGGAAGCTTGGCAACCCCTTTCAAACACAGTGATTCTCATCAGTCTCTGCTTGGGGCTACTTGAATAGGAAACAAACCATAGCTATAGAACTTGGAACTACTTTATTGTGCCAAGTTTCAAAGAGCTAGCACAAACCGTCTTTGATTTAGAGTTCCAAATACATGTATCCATATAGGAGAAAACAGAGTGAAACCTAAAAATGAAAACGGTTACTGCAAACGAACGGTTTAACCTAGAAGAACGAAATTTGGTGAGTCAAGTGGGATTGGTGTACTGATCATTACCTGTAAGTATCCTCAAGATTGGGTGAAAAAATGTTTGCTGAGATTTCAGGAAACTCGTACTTTTTTGGAAGCTTGGCAACCCCTTTAATGAAAGTGATTCTGGTCAGTCTCTGCATGGGCCTACTTCAATCGGAAGCAAACCATAGTGAAAGAACTTGGAACTTCTTTATTTTGCACGTTTCAAAGATCTAGCACAAACCGTGTTTGATTTAGACTTCCAAATACATGTATCCATATAGGAGAAAACAGAGTGAATCCTAAAAATGAAAAGGGATACTGAAAACGAACGGTTTAACCTAGAAGAATGAAATTTGGTGAGCCAAGTGAGATTGGTTTCCTGATCATTACCTGTAAGTATCATCAAGTTTAGGGGAAAAAATGTTTGCTGAGATTTCAGGAAACTCATAGTGTTTTGGAAGCTTGGCAACCCCTTTCAATGAAAGTGATTGTCGTCAGTCTCTGCTTGGGGCTACTTGAATAGGAAACAAACCATAGCGATAGAACTTGGAAGTACTTTATTGTGCCAAGTTTCAAAGAGCTAGCACAAACCGTGTTTGATTTAGAGTTCCAAATACATGTATGCATATAGGAGAAAACAGAGTGAAACCTAAAAATGAAAAGGGTTACTGCAAACGAACGGATTAACCTAGAAGAACGAAATTTGGTGGGCCAAGTGGGATCGGTGTGCTGATCATTACCTGCAAGTATCATCAAGATTGGGTGAAAAATTGTTTGCTGAGATTTCAGGAAACTCGTACTTTTTTGGAAGCTTGGCAACCCCTTTCAAACACAGTGATTCTCATCAGTCTCTGGTTGGAGCTACTTGAATAGGAAACAAACCATAGCGATAGAACTTGGAACTACTTTATTTTGCCAAGTTTCAAAGATCTAACACAAATCGTCTTTGATTCAGAGTTCAATCTACATGTATCCATATAGGAGAAAACAGAGTGAAACCTAAAAATGAAAGGGTTACTGCAAACGAACGGTTTAACCTAGAAGAACGAAATTTGGTGAGCCAAGTGGGATTGGTGTCCTGATCATTATCTGTAAGTATCATCAAGATTGGGTGAAAAAATGTTTGCTGAGATTTCAGGAAACTCGTACTTTTTTGGAAGCTTGGCAACCCCTTTCAATGAAAGTGATTGTTGTCAGTCAATGCTTGGGGCTACTTCCATAGGAAACAAACCATAGTGACAGAACTTGGAACTTCTTTATTGTGCCAAGTTTCAAAGAGCTAGCACCAACCGTGTTTGATTTAGAGTTCAATATGCATGTATCCATATTGGAGAAAAGAGAGAGAAACCTAAAAATGAAAACGGTTACTGCAAACGAATGGTTTAACCTAGAAGATCAAAGATTGGTGAGCCAAGTGGGATTGGTGTCCTGATCATTACCTGCAAGTATCATCAATATTGGGGAAAAAATTTTTGCTGAGATTTCAGGAAACTCGTAGAATTTTGGAAGCTTGGCAAATCCTTTCAATGAAAGTGATTCTCATCAGTCTCTGCTTGGGGCTACTTCAATAGGAAACAAATCATAGCGACAGAATTTGGAACTTCTTTATTGTGCCTAGTTTCAAAGAGCTAGCACAATCCGTGTTTGATTTAGAGTTCAACCTGCATGTATCCATATAGGAGAAAACAGAGTGAAACCTAAAAATGAAAACGGTTACTACAAACGAACGGTTTAACCTAGAAGAACGAAATTTGGTGAGCCAAGTGGGATTGTTGTACTGTTCATTACCTGCAAGTATCATCCAGATTGGGTGAAAAATTGTTTGCTGAGATTTCAGGAAACTCGTACTTTTTTGGAAGCCTGGCAACCCCTTTAATGAAAGTGATTCTCGTCAGTCTCTGCTTGGGCCTACTTCAATAGGAAACAATCCACAGCGAAAAACGTGGAACTTCTTTATTTTGCCAAGCTTCAAAGATCTGGCACAAACTGTGTTTAATTTAGAGTTCCAAATACATGTATCCATATAGGAGAAAACAGAGTGAAACCTAAAAATGAAAATGGTTACTGCAAACCAACGGTTTAACCTAGAAGAACGAATTTTGGTGAGCCAAGTGGAATTGGTGTGCTGATCATTACCTGCAAGTATCATCAAGATTGGGTGAAAAATTGTTTGCTGAGATTTCAGGAAACTCGTACTTTTTTGGAAGCTTGGCAACCCCTTTCAAACACAGTGATTCTCATCAGTCTCTGCTTGGAGCTACTTGAATAGGAAACAAACCATAGCGATAGAACTTGGAAGTACTTTATTGTGCCAAGTTCAAAGAGCTAGCACAAACCGTGTTTGATTTAGAGTTCCAAATGCATGTATGGCATATAGGAGAAAACAGAGTGAAACCTAAAAATGAAATGGGTTACTGCAAACGAACGGTTTAACCTAGAAGAACGAAATTTGGTGAGCCAAGTGGGATTGGTGTGCTCATCATTACCTGCAAGAATCATCAAGATTGGGTGAAAAATTGTTTGCTGAGATTTCAGGAAACTCATACTTTTTTGGAAGCTTGGCAACCCCTTTCAAACACAGTGATTCTCATCAGTCTCTGCTTGGAGCTACTTGAATAGGAAACAAACCATAGCTATAGAACTTGGAACTACATTATTTTGCCAAGTTTCAAAGATCTAACACAAATCGTGTTTGATTCAGAGTTCAATCTACATGTATCCATATAGGAGAAAACAGAGTGAAACCTAAAAATGAATACGGTTACTGCAAACGAACGGTTTAACCAGAAGTACGAAATTTGGTGAGCCAAGTGGGATCTGTGTGCTGATCATTACCTGCCAGTATCATCAAGATTGGGTGAAAAAATGTTTGCTGAGATTTCAGGAAACTCGTACTTTTTTGGAAGCTTGGCAACCCCTTTCAATGAAAGTGATTGTCGTCAGTCAATGCTTGGGGCTACTTCCATAGGAAACAAACCATAGTGACAGAACTTGGAACTTCTTTATTGTGCCAAGTTTCAAAGAGCTAGCACAAACCGTGTTTGATTTACAGTTCAATCTGCATGTATCCATATAGGAGAAAACAGAGTGAAACCTAAAATGAAAACGGTTACTGCAAATGAATGGTTTAACCTAGAAGATCGAAGACAGGTGAGCCAAGTGGGATTGGTGTCCTGATCATTACCTGCAAGTATCATCAAGATTGGGGGAAAAATGTTTGCTGAGATTTTAGGAAACTCGTAGATTTTTGGAAGCTTGGCAACCCCTTTCAATGAAAGTGATTCTCATCAGACTCTGCTTGGAGCTACTTGAATAGGAAAAAAACCATAGCGATAGAACTTGGAACTACTTTATTTTGCCAAGTTTCAAAGATCTAACACAAATCGTTTTTGATTCAGAGTTCAATCTACATGTATCCATATAGGAGAAAACAGAGTGAAACCTAAAAATGAAAACGGTTACTGCAAACGAAAGGTTTAACCTAGAAGAACGAAATTTGGTGAGCCAAGTGGGATTGGTGTGCTGATCATTACCTGCCAGTATCATCAAGATTGGGTTGAAAAAATGTTGGCTGAGATTTCGGGAAACTCGTACTTTTTGGAAGCTTGGCAACCCCTTTCAAACAGAGTGATTCTCATCAGTCTCTGCTTGGGGCTACTTGAATAGGAAACAAACCATAGCGATAGAACTTGGAACTACTTTATTTTGCCAAGTTTCAAAGAGCTAGCACAAACCGTCTTTGATTTAGAGTTCCAAATACATGTATCCATATAGGAGAAAACAGAGTGAAACCTAAAAATGAAAACGGTTACTGCAAAAGAACGGTTTAACCTAGAAGAACGAAATTGGTGAGTCAAGTGGGATTGGTGTACTGATCATTACCTGTAAGTATCATCAAGATTGGGTGAAAAAATCTTTCCTGAGATTTCAGGAAACTCGTACTTTTTAGGAAGCTTGGCAACCCTTTAATGAAAGTGATTCTCCTCAGTCTCTGCATGGGCCTACTTCAATAGAAAGCAAACCATAGTGAAAGAACTTGGAACTTCTTTATTTTGCCAAGTTTCAAAATATCTAGCACAAACCGTGTTTGATTTAGACTTCCAAATACAAGTATCCATATAGGAGAAAACAGAGTGATCCTAAAAATGAAAAGGGTTACTGCAAACGAACGGTTTAACCTAGAAGAACGAAATTTGGTGAGCCAAGTGGGATTGGTGTCCTGATCATTACCTGTAAGTATCATCAAGTTTGGGGGAAAAAATTTTTGCTGAGATTTCAGGAAACTCATAGTGTTTTGGAAGCTTGGCAACCCCTTTCAATGAAAGTGATTCTCGTCAGTCTCTGCTTGGGGCTAGTTGAATAGGAAACAAGCCATAGCGATAGAACTTGGAAGTACTTTATTGTGCCAAGTTTCAAAGAGCTAGCACAAACCGTGTTTGATTTAGAGTTCCAAATACATGTATGCATATAGGAGAAAACAGAGTGAAACATAAAAATGAAAAGGGTTACTGCAAACGAATGGATTAACCTAGAAGAACGAAATTTGGTGAGCCAAGTGGGATCGGTGTGCTGATCATTACCTGCAAGTATCATCAAGATTGGGTGAAAAATTGTTTGCTGAGATTTCAGGAAACTCATACTTTTTTCGAAGCTTGGCAACCCCTTCCAAACACAGTGATTCTCATCAGTCTCTGCTTGGAGCTACTTGAATAGGAAACAAACCATAGCGATAGAACTTGGAACTACTTTATTTTGCCAAGTTTCAAAGATCTAACACAAATCGTGTTTGATTCAGAGTTCAATCTACATGTATCCATATAGGAGAAAACAGAGTCAAACCTAAAAATGAAAACGGTTACTGCAAACGAACGGTTTAACCTAGAAGAACGAAATTTGGTGAGCCAAGTGGGACCGGTGTGCTGATCATTACCTGTAAGTATCATCAAGATTGGGTGAAAAAATGTTTGCTGAGATTTCAGGAAACTCATAGTATTTTGGAAGCTTGGCAACCCCTTTCAATGAAAGTGATTCTCGTCAGTCTCTGCTTTGGGCTACTTGAATAGGAAACAAACCGTAGCGATAGAACTTGGAAGTACTTTATTGTGCCAAGTTTCAAAGATCTAACACAAATCGTGTTTGATTCAGAGTTCAATCTGCATGTATCCATATATTAGAAAACAGAGTGAAACCTAAAAATGAAAACGGTTACTGCAAACGAACGGTTTAACCTACAAGAACGAAATTTGGTGAGTCAAGTGGGATTGTGTACTGATCATTACCTGTAAGTATCATCAAGATTGGGGGAAAAAATGTTGGCTGAGATTTCAGGAAACTCGTACTTTTTTGGAAGCTTGGCAACCCCTTTCAAACACAGTGATTCTCATCAGTGTCTGCTTGGGGCTACTTGAATAGGAAACAAACCATAGCGATAAAACTTGGAACTACTTTATTGTGCCAAGTTTCAAAGAGCTAGCACAAACCGTCTTTGATTTAGAGTTTCAAATACATGTATCCATATAGGAGAAAACAGAGTGAAACCTAAAAATGAAAACGGTTACTGCAAACGAACGGTTTAACCTAGAAGAAACGAAATTTGGTGAGTCAAGTGGGATTGGTGTACTGATCATTACCTGTAAGTATCATCAAGATTGGGTGAAAAAATCTTTGCTGAGATTTCAGGAAACTCGTACTTTTTTGGAAGCTTGGCAACCCCTTTAATGAAAGTGATTCTCGTCAGTCTCTGCATGGGCCTACTTTATAGGAAGCAAACCATAGTGAAAGAACTTGGAACTTCTTTATTTTGCCACGTTTCAAAGATCTAACACAAACCGTGTTTGATTTAGACTTCCAAATACATGTATCCATATAGGAGAAAACAGAGTGAATCCAAAAATGAAAAGGGTTACTGCAAACGAACTTTTTCACCTAGAAGAACGAAATTTGGTGAGCCAAGTGGGATTGGTGTCCTGATCATTACCTGTAAGTATCATCAAGATTGGGTGAAAAAATGTTTGCTGAGATTTCAGGAAACTCATAGTGTTTTGGAAGCTTGGCAACCCCTTTCAATGAAAGTGATTCTCGTCAGTCTCTGCTTGGGGCTACTTGAAAAGAAAACAAACCATAGCGATAGAACTTGGAACTACTTTATTGTGCCAAGTTTCAAAGACTAGCACAAACCGTGTTTGTTTTAGAGTTCCAAATGCATGTATGCATATAGGACAAAACAGAGTGAAACATAAAAAATGAAAGGGGTTACTGCAAACGAACGGTTTAACCTAGAAGAACGAAATTTGGTGAGCCAAGTGGGATTGGTGTGCTGATCATTACATGCAAGTATCATCAAGATTGGGTGAAAAATTGTTTGCTGAGATTTCAGGAAACTCATCCTTTTTTGGAAGCTTGGCAACCCCTTTAAAACACAGTGATTCTCATCAGTCTCTGCTTGGAGCTACTTGAATAGGAAACAAACCATAGCGATAGAACTTAGAACTACTTTATTTGCCAAGTTTCAAAGATCTAACACAAATCTTGTTTGATTCAGAGTTCAATCTACATGTATCCATATAGGATAAAACAGAGTGAAACCTAAAAATGAAAACGGTTACTGCAAACGAACGGTTTAACCAGAAGAACGAAATTTTAATGAGCCAAGTGGGATCGGTGTGCTGATCATTACCTGTAAGTATCATCAAGATTGGGTGAAAAAATGTTTGCTGAGATTTCAGGAAACTCGTACTTTTTTGGAAGCTTGGCAACCCCTTTCAATGAAAGTGATTGTCGTCAGTCAATGCTTGGGGCTACTTCCATAGGAAACAAACCGTAGTGACAGAACTTTGGAACTTCTTTATTGTGCCAAGTTTCAAAGAGCTAGCACAAACCGTGTTTGATTTACAGTTCAATCTGCATGTATCCATATAGGAGAAAACAGAGTGAACCTAAAAATGAAAACGGTTACTGCAAATGAATGGTTTAACCTAGAAGATCGAAGATAGGTGAGCCAAGTTGGATTGGTGTCCTGATCATTACCTGCAAGTATCATCAAGATTGGGGGAAAAAAAATGTTTGCTGTGATTTCAGGAACTCGTACTTTTTTGGAAGCTTGGCAACCCCTTTTCAAAGAAGTGATTCTCATCAGTCTCTGCTTGGAGCTACTTGAATAGGAAACAAACCATAGCGATAGAACTTGGAACTACTTTATTTTGCCAAGTTTCAAAGATCTAACACAAATCGTGTTTGATTCAGAGTTCAATCTACATGTATCCATATAGGAGAAACAGAGTGAAACCTAAAAATGAAAACGGTTACTGCAAACGAACGGTTTAACCTAGAAGAACGAAATTTGGTGAGCCAAGTGGGGATTGGTGTGCTGATCATTACCTGTAAGTATCATCAAGATTGGGTGAAAAAATGTTTGCTGAGATTTCAGGAAACTCGTACTTTTTTGGAAGCTTGGCAACCCCTTTCAATGAAAATGATTGTCGTCAGTCAATGCTTGGGGCTACTTCCATAGGAAACAATCCATAGTGACAGAACTTGGAAGTTCTTATTGTGCCAAGCTTCAAAGAGCTAGCACAAACCTTGTTTGATTTAGAGTTCAATCTGCATGTATCCATATAGGAGAAAACAGAGTGAAACCTAAAAATGAAAACGGTTAATGCAAACGAACGGTTTAACCTAGAAGAACGAAATTTGGTGAGCCAAGTGGGATTGGTGTGCTGATCATTACCTGCCAGTATCATCAAGATTGGGGGAAAAAATGTTTGCTAAGGTTTCAGGAAACTCGTAGATTTTTGGAAGCTTGGCAACCCCTCTCAATGAAAGTGATTCTCATCAGTCTCTGCTTGGGGCTCTTTCAATAGGAAACAAATCATAGCGACAGAACTTGGAACTTGTTTATTGTTCCTAGTTTCAAAAAGCTAGCACAAACCGTGTTTGGATTTACAGTTCAATCTGCATGGTATCCATATAGGAGAAAACAGAGTGAAACCTAAAAATAAAAACGGTTACTGCAAACGAAGGGTTTAAACTAGAAGAAACGAAATTTGGTGAGTCAAGTGGGATTGGTGTACTGATTAATTACCTGTAAGTATCATCAAGATTGGGGGAAAAAATGTTGGCTGAGATTTCAGGAAACTCGTACTTTTTGGAAGCTTGGCAACCCCTTTCAAAACAGAGTGATTCTCATCAGTCTCTGCTTGGGGCTACTTGAATAGGAAACAAACCATAGCGATAGAACTTGGAACTACTTTATTTTGCCAAGTTTCAAAGGGCTAGCACAAACCGTCTTTGATTTTAGAGTTCCAAATACATGTATCCATATAGGAGAAACAGAGTGAAACCTAAAAATGAAAACGGTTACTTGAAACGAACGGTTTAACCTAGAAGAACGAAATTTGGTGAGTCAAGTGGGATTGGTGTACTGATCATTACCTGTAAGTATCATCAAGATTGGGTGAAAAAATCTTTCCTGAGATTTCAGGAAACTCGTACTTTTTAGGAAGCTGGCAACCCCTTTAATGAAAGTGATTCTCGTCAGTCTCTGCATGGGCCTACTTCAATAGGAAGCAAACCATAGTGAAAGAACTTGGAACTTCTTTATTTTGCCACATTTCAAAGATCTAGCACAAACCGTGTTTGATTTAGACTTCCAAATACAATGTATCCATATAGGAGAAACAGAGTGAATCCTAAAAATGAAAAGGGTTACTGCAAACGAACGGTTTAACCTAGAAGAACGAAATTTGGTGAGCCAAGTGGGATTGGGTGTCCTGATCATTACCTGTAAGTATCATCAAGTTTGGGGGAAAAAAATGTTTGCTGAGATTTCAGGAAACTCATAGTGTTTTGGAAGCTTGGCAACCCCTTTCAATGAAAGTGATTCTCGTCAGTCTCTGCTTGGGGCTACTTGAATAGGAAACAAACCATAGCGATAGAACTTGGAACTTATTTATTGTGCCAAGTTTCAAAGATCTAACACAAATCGTGTTTGATTCAGAGTTCAATCTGCATGTATCCATATATTAGAAAACAGAGTGAAACTTAAAAATGAAAAGGTTACTGCAAACGAACGGTTTAACCTAGAAGAACGAATTTGGTGAGCCAAGTGGGATCGGTGTGCTGATCATTACCTGCCAGTATCATCAAGATTGGGTGAAAAAAAGTTTGCTGAGATTTCAGGAAACTCATCCTTTTTTGGAAGCTTGGCAACCCCTTTCAAACACAGTGATTCTCATCAGTCTCTGCTTGGAGCTACTTGAATAGGAAACAAACCATACCGATAGAACTTGGAACTACTTTATTTTGCCAAGTTTCAAAGATCTAACACAAATCTTGTTTGATTCCAAAGTTCAATCTACATGTATCCATATAGGAGAAAACAGAGTGAAACCTAAAAATGAAAACGGTTACTGCAAACGAACGGTTTAACCAGAAGAACGAAATTTTAATGAGCCAAGTGGGATCGGTGTGCTGATCACTTACCTGTAAGTATCATCAAGATTGGGTGAAAAAATGTTTGCTGAGATTTCAGGAAACTCGTACTTTTTTGGAAGCTTGGCAACCCCTTTCAATGAAAGTGATTGTCGTTAGTCAATGCTTGGTGCTACTTCCATAGGAAACAAACCATAGTGACAGAACTTGGAACTTCTTTATTGTGCCAAGTTTCAAAGAGCTAGCACAAACCGTGTTTGATTTACAGTTCAATCTGCATGTATCCATATAGGAGAAAAACAGAGTGAAACCTAAAAATGGAAAACGGTTACTGCAAATGAATGGTTTAACCTAGAAGATCGAAGATAGGTGAGCCAAGTGGGATTGGTGTCCTGATCATTACCTGCAAGTATCATCAAGATTGGGGGAAAAAATGTTTGCTGAGATTTCAGGAAACTCGTACTTTTTTGGAAGCTTGGCAACCCCTTTCAAAGAAGTGATTCTCATCAGTCTCTGCTTGGAGCTACTTGAATAGGAAACCAAACCATAGCGATAGAACTTGGAACTACTTTATTTTGCCAAGATTCAAAGATCTAACACAAATCGTGTTTGATTCAGAGTTCAATCTACATGTATCCATATAGGAGAAAACAGAGTGAAACCTAAAAATGAAAAGGGTTACTGCAAACGAAACGGTTTAACCTAGAAGAACGAAATTTGGTGAGCCAAGTGGGATTGGTGTGCTGATCATTACCTGTAAGTATCATCAAGATTGGGTGAAAAAATGTTTGCTGAGATTTCAGGAAACTCGTACTTTTTTGGAAGCTTGGCAACCCCTTTCAATGAAAATGATTGTCGTCAGTCAATGCTCGGGCTACTTCCAAAGGAAACAATCCATAGTGACAGAACTTGGAAGTTCTTATTGTACCAAGCTTCAAAGAGCTAGCACAAACCGTGTTTGATTTAGAGTTCAATCTGCATGTATCCATATAGGAGAAAACAGAGTGAAACCTAAAAATGAAAACGGTTACTGCAAACGAACGGTTTAACCTAGAAGAACGAAATTTGGTGAGTCAAGTGGGATTGGTGTCCTGATCATTACTGTAAGTATCATCAAGATTGGAGGAAAAATGTTGGCTGAGATTTCAGGAAACTCGTACTTTTTTGGAAGCTTGGCCACCCCTTTCAAACACAGTGATTCTCATCAGTCTCTGCTTGGGGCTACTTGAATAGGAAACAAACCATAGCGATCGAACTTGGAACTACTTTATTTTGCCAAGTTTCAAAGAGCTAGCACAAAAACGTCTTTGATTTAGAGTTCCAAATACATGTATCCATATAGGAGAACAGAGTGAAACCTAAAAATGAAAACGGTTACTGCAAACGAAAGGTTTAACCAGAAGAACGAAATTTTGGTGAGCCAAGTGGGATCGGTGTGCTGATCATTACCTGTAAGTATCATCAAGATTGGGTGAAAAAATGTTTGCTGAGATTTCAGGAAACTCGTACTTTTTTGGAAGCTTGGCAACCCCTTTCAATGGAAGTGATTGTCGTCAGTCAATACTTGGGGCTACTTCCATAGGAAACAAACCATTGTGACAGAACTTGGAACTTCTTTATTGTGCCAAGTATCAAAGAGCTAGCACAAACCGTGTTTGATTTACAGTTCAATCTGCATGTATCCATATAGGAGAAAACAGAGTGAAACCTAAAAATGAAAACGGTTACTGCAAATGAATGGTTTAACCTAGAAGATCGAAGATAGGTGAGCCAAGTGGGATTGGTGTCCTGATCATTACCTGCAAGTATCATCAAAGATTGGGGGAAAAAATGTTTGCTGAGATTTCAGGAAACTCGTACTTTTTGGAAGCTTGGCAACCCCTTTCAATGAAAGTGATTCTCATCAGTCTCTGCTTGGGGCTACTTGAATAGGAAACAAACCATAGCGATAGAACTTGGAACTACCTTATTGTGCCAAGTTTCAAAGAGCTAGCACAAACCGTCTTTGATTTAGAGTTCCAAATACATGTATCCGTATAGGAGAAAACAGAGTGAAACCTAAAAATGAAAACGGTTACTGCAAACGAACGGTTTAAACTAGAAAAACGAAATTTGGTGAGTCAAGTGGGATTGGTGTACTGATCATTACCGGTAAGTATCATCAAGATTGGGTGAAAAATCTTTGCTGAGATTTCAGGAAACTCGTACTTTTTTGGAAGCTTGGCAACCCCTTTAATGAAAGTGATTCTCGTCAGTCTCTGCATGGGCCTACTTCAATAGGAAGCAAACCATAGTGAAAGAACTTGGAACTTCTTTATTTTGCCACGTTTCAAAGATCTAACACAAACCGTGTTTGATTTAGACTTCCAAATACATGTATCCATATAGGAGAAAACAGAGTGAATCCTAAAAATGAAAAGGGTTACTGCAAACGAACGGTTTAACCTAGAAGAACGAAATTTGGTGAGATCAAGTGTGATCGGTGTGCTGATCATTACCTGCAAGTATCATCAAGATTGGGTGAAAAATTGTTTGCTGAGATTTCAGGAAACTCGTACTTTTTGGAAGCTTGGCAACCCCTTTCAAACACAGTGATTCTCATCAGTCTCTGCTTGGAGCTACTTGAATAGGAAACAAACCATAGCGATAGAACTTGGAACTACTTTATTTTGCCAAGTTTCAAAGATCTAACACAAATCGTGTTTGATTCAGAGTTCAATCTACATGTATCCATATATTAGAAAACAGAGTGAAACCTAAAAATGAAAACGGTTACTGCAAACGAACGGTTTAACCTACAAGAACGAAATTTGGTGAGTCAAGTGGGATTGGTGTCTGATCATTACCTGTAAGTATCATCAAGATTGGGGGAAAAATGTTGGCTGAGATTTCAGGAAACTCGTACTTTTTTGGAAGCTTGGCAACCCCTTTCAAACACAGTGATTCTCATCAGTGTCCTGCTTGGGGCTACATTGAATAGGAAACAAACCATAGCAATAGAACTTGGAACTACTTTATTGTGCCAAGTTTCAAAGAGCTTGCACAAACCGTGTTTGATTTAGAGTTCCAAATGCATGTATGCATATAGGAGAAAACAGAGTGAAACCTAAAAATGAAAACGGTTACTGCAAACGAACGGTTAACCTAGAAGAACGAAATATTGGTGAGTCAAGTGGGATTGGTGTACTGATCATTACCTGTAAGTATCATCAAGATTGGGTGAAAAAATCTTTGCTGAGATTTCAGGAACTCGTACTTTTTTGGAAGCTTGGCAACCCCTTAATGAAAGTGATTCTCGTCAGTCTCTGCATGGGCCTACTTCATAGGCAGCAAACCATAGTGAAAGAACTTGGAACTTCTTTATTTTGCCACGTTTCAAAGATCTAACACAAACCGTGTTTGATTTAGACTTCCAAATACATGTATCCCTATAGGAGAAAACAGAGTGAATCCTAAAAATGAAAAGGGTTACTGCAAACGAACTGTTTCACCTAGAAGAACGAAATTTGGTGAGCCAAGTGGGATTGGTGTCCCTGATCATTACCTGTAAGTATCATCAAGATTGGGGTGAAAAAATCTTTGCTGAGATTTCAGGGAAACTCATAGTTTTTTGGAAGCTTGGCAACCCCTTTCAATGAAAGTGATTCTCGTCCAGTCTCTGCTTGGGGGCTACTTGAATAGGAAACAAACCATAGCGATAGAACTTGGAACTACTTTATTGTGCCAAGTTTCAAAGACTAGCACAAACCGTGTTTGTTTTAGAGTTCCAAATGCATGTATGCATATTGGACAAAACAGAGTGAAACATAAAAATGAAAAGGGTTACTGCAAACGAACGGTTTAACCTAGAAGAACGAAATTTGGTGAGCCAAGTGGGATTGGTGTGCTGATCATTACCTGCCAGTATCATCAAGATTGGGTGAAAAATTGTTTGCTGAGATTTCAGGAAACTCATCCTTTTTTGGAAGCTTGTGAACCCCTTTAAAACACAGTGATTCTCATCAGTCTCTGCTTTGGAGCTACTTGAATAGGAAACAAACCCATACCGATAGAACTTGGAACTACTTTATTTTGCCAAGATTCAAAGATCTAACACAAATCTTGTTTGATTCAGAGTTCAATCTACATGTATCCATATAGGAGAAAACAGAGTCAAACCTAAAAATGAAAACGGTTACTGCAAACGAACGGTTTAACCAGAAGAACGAAATTTTAATGAGCCAAGTGGGATCGGTGTGCTGATCATTACCTGTAAGTATCATCAAGATTGGGTGAAAAAATGTTTGCTGAGATTTCAGGAAACTCGTACTTTTTTGGAAGCTTGGCAACCCCTTTCAATGAAAATGATTGTCGTCAGTCAATGCTCGGGGCTACTTCCATAGGAAACAATCCATAGTGACAGAACTTGGAAGTTCTTATTGTGCCAAGCTTCAAAGAGCTAGAACAACCGTGTTTGATTTAGAGTTCAATCTGCATGTATCCATACAGGAGAAAACAGAGTGAAACCTAAAAATGAAAACGGTTACTGCAAACGAACGGTTTAACCTAGAAGAACGAAATTTGTGAGTCAAGTGGGAATGGTGTCCTGATCATTACTGTAAGTATCATCAAGATTGGAGGAAAAATGTTGGCTGAGATTTCAGGAAACTCGTACTTTTTTGGAAGCTTGGCCACCCCTTTCAAACACAGTGATTCTCATCCGTCTCTGCTTGGAGCTACTTGAATAGGAAACAAACCATAGTGATCGAACTTGGAACTACTTTATTTTGCCAAGTTTCAAAGAGCTAGCACAAAACGTCTTTGATTTAGAGTTCCAAATACATGTATCCATATAGGAGAAAACAGAGTGAAACCTAAAAATGAAAACGGTTACTGCAAACGAAAGGTTTAACCAGAAGAACGAAATTTGGTGAGCCAAGTGGGATCGGTGTGCTGATCATTACCTGTAAGTATCATCAAGATTGGGTTGAAAAATGTTTGCTGAGATTTCAGGAAACTCGTACTTTTTTGGAAGCTTGGCAACCCCTTTCAATGGAAGTGATTCTCGTCAGTCTCTGCTTGGGGCTACTTGAATAGGAAACAAAACCATAGCGAAAGAACTTGGAAGTACTTTATTGTGCCAAGTTTCAAAGAGCTAGCACAAACCGTGTTTGATTTAGAGTTCCAAATACATGTATGCATATAGGAGAAAACAGAGTGAAACATAAAAATGAAAAGGGTTACTGCAAACGAATGGATTAACCTAGAAGAACGAAATTTGGTGAGCCAAGTGGGATCGGTGTGCTGATCATACCTGCAAGTATCATCAAGATTGGGTGAAAAATTGTTTGCTGAGATTTCAGGAAACTCATACTTTTTTCGAAGCTTGGCAACCCCTTCCAAACACAGTGATTCTCATCAGTCTCTGCTTGGAGCTACTTGAATAGGAAACAAACCATAGCGATAGAACTTGGAACTACTTTATTTTGCCAAGTTTCAAAGATCTAACACAAATCGTGTTTGATTCAGAGTTCAATCTACATGTATCCATATAGGAGAAAACAGAGTTAAACCTAAAAATGAAAACGGTTACTGCAAACGAACGGTTTAACCTAGAAGAACGAAATTTGGTGAGCCAAGTGGGACCGGTGTGCTGATCATTACCTGTAAGTATCATCAAGATTGGGTGAAAAAAATGTTTGCTGAGATTTCAGGAAACTCATAGTATTTTGGAAGCTTGGCAACCCCTTTCAATGAAAGTGATTCTCGTCAGTCTTCTGCTTTGGGCTACTTGAATAGGAAACAAACCATAGCGATAGAACTTGGAAGTACTTTATTGTGCCAAGTTTCAAAGATCTAACACAAATCGTGTTTGATTCAGAGTTCAATCTGCATGTATCCATATATTAGAAAACAGAGTGAAACCTAAAAAATGAAAACGGTTACTGCAAACGAACGGTTTAACCTACAAGAACGAAATTTGGTGAGTCAAGTGGATTGGTGTACTGATCATTACCTGTAAGTATCATCAAGATTGGGGGAAAAAATGTTGGCTGAGATTTCAGGAAACTCGTACTTTTTTGGAAGCTTGGCAACCCCCTTTCAAACACGTGATCTCATCAGTGTCTGCTTTGGACTACTTGAATAGGAAACAAACCATAGCGATAGAAACTTGGAACTACTTTATTGTGCCAAGTTTCAAAGAGCTAGCACAAACCGTCTTGATTTAGAGTTCCAAATACATGTATCCATATAGGAGAAAACAGAGTGAAACCTAAAAATGAAAAGGGTTACTGCAAACGAACTGTTTCACCTAGAAGAACGAAATTTGGTGAGCCAAGTGGGATTGGTGTCCTGATCATTACCTGTAAGTATCATCAAGATTGGGTGAAAAAATGTTTGCTGAGATTTCAGGAAACTCATAGTGTTTTGGAAGCTTGGCAACCCCTTTCAATGAAAGTGATACTCGTCAGTCTCTGCTTGGGGCTACTTGAATAGGAAACAAACCATAGCGATAGAACTTGGAACTACTTTATTGTGCCAAGTTTCAAAGACTAGCACAAACCGTGTTTGTTTTAGAGTTCCAAATGCATGTATGCATATAGGACAAAACAGAGTGAAACATAAAAATGAAAAGGGTTACTGCAAACGAACGGTTTAACCTAGAAGAACGAAATTTGGTGAGCCAAGTGGGATTGGTGTGCTGATCATTACCTGCCAGTATCATCAAGATTGGGTGAAAAATTGTTTGCTGAGATTTCAGGAAACTCATCCTTTTTTGGAAGCTTGGCAACCCCTTTCAAACACAGTGATTCTCATCAGTCTCTGCTTGGAGCTACTTGAATAGGAAACAAACCATACCGATAGAACTTGGAACTACTTTATTTTGCCAAGTTTCAAAGAGCTAGCACAAAACGTCTTTGATTTAGAGTTCCAAATACATGTATCCATATAGGAGAAAACAGAGTGAAACCTAAAAATGAAAACGGTTACTGCAAACGAAAGGTTTAACCAGAAGAACGAATTTGGTGAGCCAAGTGGGATCGGTGTGCTGATCATTACCTGTAAGTATCATCAAGATTGGGTGAAAAAATGTTTGCTGAGATTTCAGGAAACTCGTACTTTTTTGGAAGCTTGGCAACCCCTTTCAATGGAAGTGATTGTCGTCAGTCAATACTTGGGGCTACTTCCATAGGAAACAAACCATTGTGACAGAACTTGGAACTTCTTTATTGTGCCAAGTATCAAAGAGCTAGCACAAACCGTGTTTGATTTACAGTTCAATCTGCATGTATCCATATAGGAGAAAACAGAGTGAAACCTAAAAATGAAAACGGTTACTGCAAATGAATGGTTTAACCTAGAAGATCGAAGATAGGTGAGCCAAGTGGGATTGGTGTCCTGATCATTACCTGCAAGTATCATCAAGATTGGGGGAAAAAATGTTTGCTGAGATTTCAGGAAACTCGTACTTTTTGGAAGCTTGGCAACCCCTTTCAATGAAAGTGATTCTCATCAGTCTCTGCTTGGGGCTACTTGAATAGGAAACAAACCATAGCGATAGAACTTGGAACTACCTTATTGTGCCAAGTTTCAAAGAGCTAGCACAAACCGTCTTTGATTTAGAGTTCCAAATACATGTATCCGTATAGGAGAAAACAGAGTGAAACCTAAAAATGAAAACGGTTACTGCAAACGAACGGTTTAAACTAGAAAAACGAAATTTGGTGAGTCAAGTGGGATTGGTGTACTGATCATTACCGGTAAGTATCATCAAGATTGGGTGAAAAAATCTTTGCTGAGATTTCAGGAAACTCGTACTTTTTTGGAAGCTTGGCAACCCCTTTAATGAAAGTGATTCTCGTCAGTCTCTGCATGGGCCTACTTCAATAGGAAGCAAACCATAGTGAAAGAACTTGGAACTTCTTTATTTTGCCACGTTTCAAAGATCTAACACAAACCGTGTTTGATTTAGACTTCCAAATACATGTATCCATATAGGAGAAAACAGAGTGAATCCTAAAAATGAAAAGGGTTACTGCAAACGAACGGTTTAACCTAGAAGAACGAAATTTGGTGAGACAAGTGTGATCGGTGTGCTGATCATTACCTGCAAGTATCATCAAGATTGGGTGAAAAATTGTTTGCTGAGATTTCAGGAAACTCGTACTTTTTTGGAAGCTTGGCAACCCCTTTCAAACACAGTGATTCTCATCAGTCTCTGCTTGGAGCTACTTGAATAGGAAACAAACCATAGCGATAGAACTTGGAACTACTTTATTTTGCCAAGTTTCAAAGATCTAACACAAATCGTGTTTGATTCAGAGTTCAATCTACATGTATCCATATATAGAAAACAGAGTGAAACCTAAAATGAAAACGGTTACTGCAAACGAACGGTTTAACCTACAAGAACGAAATTTGGTGAGATTGGTGTACTGATCATTACCTGTAAGTATCATCAAGATTGGGGGAAAAAATGTTGGCTGAGATTTCAGGAAACTCGTACTTTTTTGGAAGCTTGGCAACCCCTTTCAAACACAGTGATTCTCATCAGTGTCTGCTTGGGGCTACTTGAATAGGAAACAAACCATAGCAATAGAACTTGGAACTACTTTATTGTGCCAAGTTTCAAAGAGCTAGCACAAACCGTGTTTGATTTAGAGTTCCAAATGCATGTATGCATATAGGAGAAAACAGAGTGAAACCTAAAAATGAAAACGGTTACTGCAAACGAACGGTTTAACCTAGAAGAACGAAATTTGGTGAGTCAAGTGGGATTGGTGTACTGATCATTACCTGTAAGTATCATCAAGATTGGGTGAAAAAATCTTTGCTGAGATTTCAGGAAACTCGTACTTTTTTGGAAGCTTGGCAACCCCTTAATGAAAGTGATTCTCGTCAGTCTCTGCATGGGCCTACTTCATAGGCAGCAAACCATAGTGAAAGAACTTGGAACTTCTTTATTTTGCCACGTTTCAAAGATCTAACACAAACCGTGTTTGATTTAGACTTCCAAATACATGTATCCATATAGGAGAAAACAGAGTGAATCCTAAAAATGAAAAGGGTTACTGCAAACGAACTGTTTCACCTAGAAGAACGAAATTTGGTGAGCCAAGTGGGATTGGTGTCCTGATCATTACCTGTAAGTATCATCAAGATTGGGTGAAAAAATCTTTGCTGAGATTTCAGGAAACTCATAGTTTTTTGGAAGCTTGGCAACCCCTTTCAATGAAAGTGATTCTCGTCAGTCTCTGCTTGGGGCTACTTGAATAGGAAACAAACCATAGCGATAGAACTTGGAACTACTTTATTGTGCCAAGTTTCAAAGACTAGCACAAACCGTGTTTGTTTTAGAGTTCCAAATGCATGTATGCATATAGGACAAAACAGAGTGAAACATAAAAATGAAAAGGGTTACTGCAAACGAACGGTTTAACCTAGAAGAACGAAATTTGGTGAGCCAAGTGGGATTGGTGTGCTGATCATTACCTGCCAGTATCATCAAGATTGGGTGAAAAATTGTTTGCTGAGATTTCAGGAAACTCATCCTTTTTTGGAAGCTTGTGAACCCCTTTAAAACACAGTGATTCTCATCAGTCTCTGCTTGGAGCTACTTGAATAGGAAACAAACCATACCGATAGAACTTGGAACTACTTTATTTTGCCAAGATTCAAAGATCTAACACAAATCTTGTTTGATTCAGAGTTCAATCTACATGTATCCATATAGGAGAAAACAGAGTCAAACCTAAAAATGAAAACGGTTACTGCAAACGAACGGTTTAACCAGAAGAACGAAATTTTAATGAGCCAAGTGGGATCGGTGTGCTGATCATTACCTGTAAGTATCATCAAGATTGGGTGAAAAAATGTTTGCTGAGATTTCAGGAAACTCGTACTTTTTTGGAAGCTTGGCAACCCCTTTCAATGAAAATGATTGTCGTCAGTCAATGCTCGGGGCTACTTCCATAGGAAACAATCCATAGTGACAGAACTTGGAAGTTCTTATTGTGCCAAGCTTCAAAGAGCTAGAACAAACCGTGTTTGATTTAGAGTTCAATCTGCATGTATCCATACAGGAGAAAACAGAGTGAAACCTAAAAATGAAAACGGTTACTGCAAACGAACGGTTTAACCTAGAAGAACGAAATTTGGTGAGTCAAGTGGGAATGGTGTCCTGATCATTACTGTAAGTATCATCAAGATTGGAGGAAAAATGTTGGCTGAGATTTCAGGAAACTCGTACTTTTTTGGAAGCTTGGCCACCCCTTTCAAACACAGTGATTCTCATCAGTCTCTGCTTGGAGCTACTTGAATAGGAAACAAACCATAGTGATCGAACTTGGAACTACTTTATTTTGCCAAGTTTCAAAGAGCTAGCACAAAACGTCTTTGATTTAGAGTTCCAAATACATGTATCCATATAGGAGAAAACAGAGTGAAACCTAAAAATGAAAACGGTTACTGCAAACGAAAGGTTTAACCAGAAGAACGAAATTTGGTGAGCCAAGTGGGATCGGTGTGCTGATCATTACCTGTAAGTATCATCAAGATTGGGTGAAAAAATGTTTGCTGAGATTTCAGGAAACTCGTACTTTTTTGGAAGCTTGGCAACCCCTTTCAATGGAAGTGATTGTCGTCAGTCAATACTTGGGGCTACTTCCATAGGAAACAAACCATAGTGACAGAACTTGGAACTTCTTTATTGTGCCAAGTTTCAACGAGCTAGCACAAACCGTGTTTGATTTACAGTTCAATCTGCATGTATCCATATAGGAGAAAACAGAGTGAAACCTAAAAATGAAAACGGTTACTGCAAATGAATGGTTTAACCTAGAAGATCGAAGATAGGTGAGTCAAGTGGGATTGGTGTCCTGATCATTACCTGCAAGTATCATCAAGATTGGGGGAAAAAATGTTTGCTGAGATTTCAGGAAACTCGTACTTTTTGGAAGCTTGGCAACCCCTTTCAATGAAAGTGATTCTCATCAGTCTCTGCTTGGGGCTACTTGAATAGGAAACAAACCATAGCGATAGAACTTGGAACTACCTTATTGTGCCAAGTTTCAAAGAGCTAGCACAAACCGTCTTTGATTTAGAGTTCCAAATACATGTATCCGTATAGGAGAAAACAGAGTGAAACCTAAAAATGAAAACGGTTCCTGCAAACGAACGGTTTAAACTAGAAAAACGAAATTTGGTGAGTCAAGTGGGATTGGTGTACTGATCATTACCGGTAAGTATCATCAAGATTGGGTGAAAAAATCTTTGCTGAGATTTCAGGAAACTCGTACTTTTTTGGAAGCTTGGCAACCCCTTTAATGAAAGTGATTCTCGTCAGTCTCTGCATGGGCCTACTTCAATAGGAAGCAAACCATAGTGAAAGAACTTGGAACTTCTTTATTTTGCCACGTTTCAAAGATCTAGCACAAACCGTGTTTGATTTAGACTTCCAAATACATGTATCCATATAGGAGAAAACAGAGTGAATCCTAAAAATGAAAAGGGTTACTGCAAACGAACGGTTTAACCTAGAAGAACGAAATTTGGTGAGACAAGTGTGATCGGTGTGCTGATCATTACCTGCAAGTATCATCAAGATTGGGTGAAAAATTGTTTGCTGAGATTTCAGGAAACTCGTACTTTTTTGGAAGCTTGGCAACCCCTTTCAAACACAGTGATTCTCATCAGTCTCTGCTTGGAGCTACTTGAATAGGAAACAAACCATAGCGATAGAACTTGGAACTACTTTATTTTGCCAAGTTTCAAAGATCTAACACAAATCGTGTTTGATTCAGAGTTCAATCTACATGTATCCATATAGGAGAAAACAGAGTGAAACCTAAAAATGAAAACGGTTACTGCAAACGAACGGTTTTACCAGAAGAACGAAATTTGGGGAGCCAAGTGGGATCGGTGTGCTGATCATTACCTGTAAGTATCATCAAGATTGGGTGAAAAAATGTTTGCTGAGATTTCAGGAAACTCATAATATTTTGGAAGCTTGGCAACCCCTTTCAATTAAAGTGATTCTCGTCAGTCTCTGCTTGGGGCTACTTGAATAGGAAACAAACCATAGTGACAGAACTTGGAAGTACTTTATTGTGCCAAGTTTCAAAGAGCTAGCACAAACCGTGTTTGATTTAGAGTTCCAAATGCATGTATGCATATAGGAGAAAACAGAGTGAAACCTAAAAATGAAAAGGGTTACTGCAAACGAACGGTTTAACCTAGAAGAACGAAATTTGGTGAGCCAAGTGGGATTGGTGTGCTGATCATTACCTGTTAAGTATCATCAAGATTGGGTGAAAAATGTTTGCAGAGATTTCAGGAAACTCGTACTTTTTTGGAAGCTTGGCAACCCATTTCAATGAAAATGATAGTCGTCAGTCAATGCTTGGGGCTACTTCCATAGGAAACATTCCATAGTTACAGAACTTGGAAGTTCTTATTGTGCCAAGCTTCAAAGAGCTAGCACAAACCGTGTTTGATTTAGAGTTCAATCTGCATGTATCCATATAGGAGAAAACAGAGTGAAACCTAAAATGAAAACGGTTACTGCAAACGAACGGTTTAACCTAGAAGAACGAAATTTGGTGAGCCAAGTGGGATTGGTGTGCTGATCAATACCTGTAAGTATCATCAAGATTGGGTGAAAAAATGTTGGCTGAGATTTCAGGAAACTCGTACTTTTTTGGAAGCTTGGCAACCCCTTTCAAACACAGTGATTCTCATCAGTCTCTGCTTGGGCTATTTGAATAGGAAACAAACCATAGTGAGAGAACTTGGAACTTCTTTATTGTGCCAAGTTTCAAAAAGCTAGCACAAACCGTGTTTGATTTACATTTCAATCTGTATGTATCCATAAAGGAGAAAACAGAGTGAAACCTAAAAATGAAAACGGTTACTGCAAACGAACGGTTTTACCAGAAGAACGAAATTTGGGGAGCCAAGTGGGATCGGTGTGCTGATCATTACCTGTAAGTATCATCAAGATTGGGTGAAAAAATGTTTGCTGAGATTTCAGGAAACTCATAGTATTTTGGAAGCTTGGCAACGCCTTTCAATGAAAGTGATTCTCGTCAGTCTCTGCTTGGGGCTACTTGAATAGGAAACAAACCATAGTGATAGAACTTGGAAGTACTTTGTTGTGCCAAGTTTCAAAGAGCTAGCACAAACCGTGTTTGATTTAGAGTTCCAAATGCATGTATGCATATAGGAGAAAACAGAGTGAAACCTAAAAATGAAAAGGGTTACTGGAAACGAACGGTTTAACCTAGAAGAACGATATTTGGTGAGCCAAGTGGGATTGGTGTGCTGATCATTACCTGCAAGAATCATCAAGATTGGGTGAAAAAATATTTGCTGAGATTTCAGGAAACTCGTAGTTTTTGGAGCTTGGCAACCCCTTTCAATGAAAGTGATTGTCGTCAGTCAATGCTTGGGGCTACTTCCATAGGAAACAAACCATAGTGACAGAACTTGGAAGTTCTTATTGTGCCAAGCTTCAAAGAGCTAGCACAAACCGTGTTTGATTTAGAGTTCAATCTGCATGTATCCATATAGGAGAAAACAGAGTGAAACCTAAAAATGAAAACGGTTACTGCAAACGAACGGTTTAACCTAGAAGAACGAAATTTGGTGAGTCAAGCGGGATTGGTGTCCTGATCATTACTCTAAGTATCATCAAGATTGGGGGAAAAATGTTGGCTGAGATTTCAGGAAACTCGTACTTTTTTGGAAGCTTGGCAAACCCTTTCAAACCCAGTGATTCTCATCAGTCTCTGCTTGGGGCTACTTGAATAGGAAACAAACCATAGCGATAGAACTTGGAACTACTTTATTGTGCCAAGTTTCAAAGAGCTAGCACAAACCGGCTTTGAGTTAGAGTTCCAAATACATGTATCCATATAGGAGAAAACAGAGTGAAACCTAAAAATGAAAACGGTTACTGCAAACGAACGGTTTAACCTAGAAGAACGAAATTTGGTGAGTCAAGTGGGAGTGATATACTGATCATTACCTGTAAGTATCATCAAGATTGGGTGAAAAAATCTTTGCTGAGATTTCAGGAAACTCGTACTTTTTTGGAAGCTTGGCAACCCCTTTAATGAAAGTGATTCTCGTCTGTCTCTGCTTGGGGCTACTTGAATAGGAAACAAACCATAGCGATAGAACTTGGAAGTACTTTATTGTGCCAAGTTTCAAAGAGCTAGCACAAACCGTGTTTGATTTAGAGTTCCAAATGCATGTATGCATATAGGAGAAAACAGAGTGAAACCTAAAAATGAAAAGGGTTACTGCAAACGAACGGTTTTAACCTAGAAGAACGAAATTTGGTGAGCCAAGTGGGATTGTGTGCTGATCATTACCTGCAAGAATCATCAAGATTGGGTGAAAAATTGTTTGCTGTGATTTCAGGAAACTCATCCTTTTTTGGAAGCTTGGCAAACCCTTTCAAACACAGTGATTCTCATCAGTCTCTGCTTGGAGCTACTTGAATAGGAAACAAACCATAGCAATAGAACTTGGAACTACTTTATTGTGCCAAGTTTCAAAGAGCTAGCACAAACCAAGTTTCATTTAGAGTTCAATCTGCATGTATCCATATAGGAGAAAACAGAGTGAAACCTAAAAATGAAAACGGTTACTGCAAACGAACGGTTTAACCTAGAAGAACAAAATTTGGTCAGTCAAGTGGGATTGGTGTACTGATCATTACCTGTAAGTATCATCAAGATTGGGTGAAAAAATCGTTGCTGAGATTTCAGGAAACTCGTACTTTTTTGGAAGCTTGGCAACCCCTTTAATGAAAGTGATTCTCGTCAGTCTCTGCATGGGCCTACTTCAATAGGAAACAAACCATAGTGAAAGAACTCGGAACTTCTTTATTTTGCCACGTTTCAAAGATCTAGCACAAACCGATTTGATTTAGACTTCCAAATACATGTATCCATATAGGAGAAAACACAGTGAATCCTAAAAATGAAAAGGGTTACTGCAAACGAACGGTTTAACCTAGAAGATCGAAGATAGGTGAGCCAAGTGGGATTGGTGTCCTGATCATTACCTGTAAGTATCATCAAGATTGGGTGAAAAAATGTTTGCTGAGATTTCAGGAAACTCATAGTATTTTGGAAGCTTAACAACCCCTTTCAATGAAAGTGATTGTCGTCAGTCAATGCTTGGGGCTTCTTCCATAGGAAACAAACCATAGTGACAGAACTTGGAACTTCTTTATTGTGCCAAGTTTCAAAAACCTAGCACAAACCGTGATTGATTTACAGTTCAATCTGCATGTATCCATATAGGAGAAAACAGAGTGAAACCTAAAAATGGAAAGGGTTACTGCAAACGAACGGTTTAACCTAGAGGAACGAAATTTGGTGAGCCAAGTGGGATTGGTGTGCTGATCATTACCTGCAAGTATCATCAAGATTGCGTGAAAAAATTGTTTGCTGAGATTTCAGGAAACTCATACTTTTTTGGAAGCTTGGCAACCCCTTTCAAACACAGTGATTCTCATCAGTCTCTGCTTGGAGCTACTTGAATAGGAAACAAACCATAGAGATAGAACTTGGAACAACTTTATTTTGCCAAGTTTCAAAGATCTAACACAAATCGTGTTTGATTCAGAGTTCAATCTACATGTATCCATATAGGAGAAAACAGAGTCAAACCTAAAAAATGAAAAGCGTTACTGCAAACGAACGGTTTAACCTAGAAGAACGAAATTTGGTGAGCCAAGTGGGATCGGTGTGCTGATCATTACCTGTAAGTATCATCAAGATTGGGTGAAAAAATGTTTGCTGAGATTTCAGGAAACTCATAGTATTTTGGAAGCTTGGCAACCCCTTTCAATGAAAGTGATTCTCGTCAGTCTCTGCTTGGGGCTACTTGAATAGGAAACAAACCATAGCGATAGAACTTGGAAGTAGTTTATTGTGCCAAGTTTCAAAGAGCTAGCACAAACCGTGTTTGATTTAGCGTTCCAAATGCATGTATGCATATAGGAGAAAACAGAGTGAACCCTAAAAATGAAAAGGGTTACTGGAAACGAACGGTTTAACCTAGAAGAACGAAATTTGGTGAGCCAAGTGGGATTGGTGTGCTGATCATTACCTGCAAGTATCATCAAGATTGGGTGAAAAATTGTTTGCTGAGATTTCAGGAAACTCATACTTTTTTGGAAGCTTGGCAACCCCTTTCAAACACAGTGATTCTCATCAGTCTCTGCTTGGAGCTACTTGAATAGGAAACAAACCATAGCGATAGAACTTGGAACTACTTTATTTTGCCAAGTTTCAAAGATCTAACACAAATCGTGTTTGATTCAGAGTTCAATCTACATGTATCCATATAGGAGAAAACAGAGTGAAACCTGAAAATGAAAACGGTTACTGCAAACGAACGGTTTAACCAGAAGATCGAAATTTGGTGAGCCAAGTGGGATTGGTGTGCTGATCATTACCTGTAAGTATCATCAAGATTGGGTGAAAAAATGTTTGCTGAGATTTCAGGAAACTCATAGTATTTTGGAAGCTGGGCAACCCCTTTCAATGAAAGTGATTGTCGTCAGTCAATGCTTGGGGCTACTTCCATAGGAAACAAACCATAGCGACAGAACCTGGAAGTTCTTATTGTGCCAAGTTTCAAAGAGCTAGCACAAACCGTGTTTGATTTAGAGTTCAATCTGCATGTATCCATATGGGAGAAAACAGAGTGAAACCTAAAATGAAAACAGTTACTGAAACGAACGGTTTTACCTAGAAGAACGAAATTTGGTGAGTCAAGTGGGATTGGTGTACTGATCATTACCTGTAAGTATCATCAAGATTGGGTGAAAAAATCTTTGCTGAGAATTCAGGAAACTCGTACTTTTTTGGAAGCTTGGCAACCCCTTTAATGAAAGTGATTCTCGTCAGTCTCTGCATGGGCCTACTTCAATAGGAAGCAAACCATAGTGAAAGAACTTGGAACTTCTTTATTTTGCCACGTTTCAAAGATCTAGCACAAACCGTGTTTGATTTAGACTTCCAAATACATGTATCCATATAGGAGAAAACAGAGTGAATCCTAAAAATGAAAAGGGTTACTGCAAACGAACGGTTTAACCTAGAAGAACGAAATTTGGTGAGCCAAGTGGGATTGGTGTCCTGATCATTACCTGTAAGTATCATCAAGATTGGGTGAAAAAATGTTTGCTGAGATTTCAGGAAACTCATAATATTTTGGAAGCTTGGCAACCCCTTTCAATTAAAGTGATTCTCGTCAGTCTCTGCTTGGGGCTACTTGAATAGGAAACAAACCATAGTGAACAGAACTTGGAAGTACTTTATTGTGCCAAGTTTCAAAGAGCTAGCACAAACCGTGTTTGATTTAGAGTTCCAAATGCATGTATGCATATAGGAGAAAACAGAGTGAAACCTAAAAATGAAAAGGGTTACTGCAAACGAACGGTTTAACCTAGAAGAACGAAATTTGGTGAGCCAAGTGGGATTGGTGTGCTGATCATTACCTGTAAGTATCATCAAGATTGGGTGAAAAAATGTTTGCAGAGATTTCAGGAAACTCGTACTTTTTTGGAAGCTTGGCAACCCATTTCAATGAAAATGATAGTCGTCAGTCAATGCTTGGGGCTACTTCCATAGGAAACATTCCATAGTTACAGAACTTGGAAGTTCTTATTGTGCCAAGCTTCAAAGAGCTAGCACAAACCGTGTTTGATTTAGAGTTCAATCTGCATGTATCCATATAGGAGAAAACAGAGTGAAACCTAAAAATGAAAACGGTTACTGCAAACGAACGGTTTAACCTAGAAGAACGAAATTTGGTGAGCCAAGTGGGATTGGTGTGCTGATCAATACCTGTAAGTATCATCAAGATTGGGTGAAAAAATGTTGGCTGAGATTTCAGGAAACTCGTACTTTTTTGGAAGCTTGGCAACCCCTTTCAAACACAGTGATTCTCATCAGTCTCTGCTTGGGGCTATTTGAATAGGAAACAAACCATAGTGAGAGAACTTGGAACTTCTTTATTGTGCCAAGTTTCAAAAAGCTAGCACAAACCGTGTTTGATTTACATTTCAATCTGTATGTATCCATAAAGGAGAAAAACAGAGTGAAACCTAAAAATGAAAACGGTTACTGCAAACGAACGGTTTTACCAGAAGAACGAAATTTGGGGAGCCAAGTGGGATCGGTGTGCTGATCATTACCTGTAAGTATCATCAAGATTGGGTGAAAAAATGTTTGCTGAGATTTCAGGAAACTCATAGTATTTTGGAAGCTTGGCAACGCCTTTCAATGAAAGTGATTCTCGTCAGTCTCTGCTTGGGGCTACTTGAATAGGAAACAAACCATAGTGATAGAACTTGGAAGTACTTTGTTGTGCCAAGTTTCAAAGAGCTAGCACAAACCGTGTTTGATTTAGAGTTCCAAATGCATGTATGCATATAGGAGAAAACAGAGTGAAACCTAAAAATGAAAAGGGTTACTGGAAACGAACGGTTTAACCTAGAAGAACGATATTTGGTGAGCCAAGTGGGATTGGTGTGCTGATCATTACCTGCAAGAATCATCAAGATTGGGTGAAAAAATATTTGCTGAGATTTCAGGAAACTCGTAGTTTTTGGAGCTTGGCAACCCCTTTCAATGAAAGTGATTGTCGTCAGTCAATGCTTGGGGCTACTTCCATAGGAAACAAACCATAGTGACAGAACTTGGAAGTTCTTATTGTGCCAAGCTTCAAAGAGCTAGCACAAACCGTGTTTGATTTAGAGTTCAATCTGCATGTATCCATATAGGAGAAAACAGAGTGAAACCTAAAAATGAAAACGGTTACTGCAAACGAACGGTTTAACCTAGAAGAACGAAATTTGGTGAGTCAAGCGGGATTGGTGTCCTGATCATTACTCTAAGTATCATCAAGATTGGGGGAAAAATGTTGGCTGAGATTTCAGGAAACTCGTACTTTTTTGGAAGCTTGGCAAACCCTTTCAAACCCAGTGATTCTCATCAGTCTCTGCTTGGGGCTACTTGAATAGGAAACAAACCATAGCGATAGAACTTGGAACTACTTTATTGTGCCAAGTTTCAAAGAGCTAGCACAAACCGGCTTTGAGTTAGAGTTCCAAATACATGTATCCATATAGGAGAAAACAGAGTGAAACCTAAAAATGAAAACGGTTACTGCAAACGAACGGTTTAACCTAGAAGAACGAAATTTGGTGAGTCAAGTGGGAGTGATATACTGATCATTACCTGTAAGTATCATCAAGATTGGGTGAAAAAATCTTTGCTGAGATTTCAGGAAACTCGTACTTTTTTGGAAGCTTGGCAACCCCTTTAATGAAAGTGATTCTCGTCAGTCTCTGCTTGGGGCTACTTGAATAGGAAACAAACCATAGCGATAGAACTTGGAAGTACTTTATTGTGCCAAGTTTCAAAGAGCTAGCACAAACCGTGTTTGATTTAGAGTTCCAAATGCATGTATGCATATAGGAGAAAACAGAGTGAAACCTAAAAATGAAAAGGGTTACTGCAAACGAACGGTTTAACCTAGAAGAACGAAATTTGGTGAGCCAAGTGGGATTGGTGTGCTGATCATTACCTGCAAGAATCATCAAGATTGGGTGAAAAATTGTTTGCTGTGATTTCAGGAAACTCATCCTTTTTTGGAAGCTTGGCAAACCCTTTCAAACACAGTGATTCTCATCAGTCTCTGCTTGGAGCTACTTGAATAGGAAACAAACCATAGCAATAGAACTTGGAACTACTTTATTGTGCCAAGTTTCAAAGAGCTAGCACAAACCAAGTTTCATTTAGAGTTCAATCTGCATGTATCCATATAGGAGAAAACAGAGTGAAACCTAAAAATGAAAACGGTTACTGCAAACGAACGGTTTAACCTAGAAGAACAAAATTTGGTCAGTCAAGTGGGATTGGTGTACTGATCATTACCTGTAAGTATCATCAAGATTGGGTGAAAAAATCGTTGCTGAGATTTCAGGAAACTCGTACTTTTTTGGAAGCTTGGCAACCCCTTTAATGAAAGTGATTCTCGTCAGTCTCTGCATGGGCCTACTTCAATAGGAAACAAACCATAGTGAAAGAACTCGGAACTTCTTTATTTTGCCACGTTTCAAAGATCTAGCACAAACCGATTTGATTTAGACTTCCAAATACATGTATCCATATAGGAGAAAACACAGTGAATCCTAAAAATGAAAAGGGTTACTGCAAACGAACGGTTTAACCTAGAAGATCGAAGATAGGTGAGCCAAGTGGGATTGGTGTCCTGATCATTACCTGTAAGTATCATCAAGATTGGGTGAAAAAATGTTTGCTGAGATTTCAGGAAACTCATAGTATTTTGGAAGCTTAACAACCCCTTTCAATGAAAGTGATTGTCGTCAGTCAATGCTTGGGGCTTCTTCCATAGGAAACAAACCATAGTGACAGAACTTGGAACTTCTTTATTGTGCCAAGTTTCAAAAACCTAGCACAAACCGTGATTGATTTACAGTTCAATCTGCATGTATCCATATAGGAGAAAACAGAGTGAAACCTAAAAATGGAAAGGGTTACTGCAAACGAACGGTTTAACCTAGAGGAACGAAATTTGGTGAGCCAAGTGGGATTGGTGTGCTGATCATTACCTGCAAGTATCATCAAGATTGCGTGAAAAATTGTTTGCTGAGATTTCAGGAAACTCATACTTTTTTGGAAGCTTGGCAACCCCTTTCAAACACAGTGATTCTCATCAGTCTCTGCTTGGAGCTACTTGAATAGGAAACAAACCATAGAGATAGAACTTGGAACAACTTTATTTTGCCAAGTTTCAAAGATCTAACACAAATCGTGTTTGATTCAGAGTTCAATCTACATGTATCCATATAGGAGAAAACAGAGTCAAACCTAAAAATGAAAAGCGTTACTGCAAACGAACGGTTTAACCTAGAAGAACGAAATTTGGTGAGCCAAGTGGGATCGGTGTGCTGATCATTACCTGTAAGTATCATCAAGATTGGGTGAAAAAATGTTTGCTGAGATTTCAGGAAACTCATAGTATTTTGGAAGCTTGGCAACCCCTTTCAATGAAAGTGATTCTCGTCAGTCTCTGCTTGGGGCTACTTGAATAGGAAACAAACCATAGCGATAGAACTTGGAAGTAGTTTATTGTGCCAAGTTTCAAAGAGCTAGCACAAACCGTGTTTGATTTAGCGTTCCAAATGCATGTATGCATATAGGAGAAAACAGAGTGAACCCTAAAAATGAAAAGGGTTACTGGAAACGAACGGTTTAACCTAGAAGAACGAAATTTGGTGAGCCAAGTGGGATTGGTGTGCTGATCATTACCTGCAAGTATCATCAAGATTGGGTGAAAAATTGTTTGCTGAGATTTCAGGAAACTCATACTTTTTTGGAAGCTTGGCAACCCCTTTCAAACACAGTGATTCTCATCAGTCTCTGCTTGGAGCTACTTGAATAGGAAACAAACCATAGCGATAGAACTTGGAACTACTTTATTTTGCCAAGTTTCAAAGATCTAACACAAATCGTGTTTGATTCAGAGTTCAATCTACATGTATCCATATAGGAGAAAACAGAGTGAAACCTGAAAATGAAAACGGTTACTGCAAACGAACGGTTTAACCAGAAGATCGAAATTTGGTGAGCCAAGTGGGATTGGTGTGCTGATCATTACCTGTAAGTATCATCAAGATTGGGTGAAAAAATGTTTGCTGAGATTTCAGGAAACTCATAGTATTTTGGAAGCTGGGCAACCCCTTTCAATGAAAGTGATTGTCGTCAGTCAATGCTTGGGGCTACTTCCATAGGAAACAAACCATAGCGACAGAACCTGGAAGTTCTTATTGTGCCAAGTTTCAAAGAGCTAGCACAAACCGTGTTTGATTTAGAGTTCAATCTGCATGTATCCATATGGGAGAAAACAGAGTGAAACCTAAAAATGAAAACAGTTACTGAAACGAACGGTTTTACCTAGAAGAACGAAATTTGGTGAGTCAAGTGGGATTGGTGTACTGATCATTACCTGTAAGTATCATCAAGATTGGGTGAAAAAATCTTTGCTGAGAATTCAGGAAACTCGTACTTTTTTGGAAGCTTGGCAACCCCTTTAATGAAAGTGATTCTCGTCAGTCTCTGCATGGGCCTACTTCAATAGGAAGCAAACCATAGTGAAAGAACTTGGAACTTCTTTATTTTGCCACGTTTCAAAGATCTAGCACAAACCGTGTTTGATTTAGACTTCCAAATACATGTATCCATATAGGAGAAAACAGAGTGAATCCTAAAAATGAAAAGGGTTACTGCAAACGAACGGTTTAACCTAGAAGAACGAAATTTGGTGAGCCAAGTGGGATTGGTGTCCTGATCATTACCTGTAAGTATCATCAAGATTGGGTGAAAAAATGTTTGCTGAGATTTCAGGAAACTCATAGTATTTTGGAAGCTTGGCAACCCCTTTCAATGAAAGTGATTGTCGTCAGTCAATGCTTGGGACTTCTTCCATAGGAAACAAACCATAGTGACAGAACTTGGAACTTCTTTATTGTGCCAAGTTTCAAAAACCTAGCACAAACCGTGTTTGATTTACAGTTCAATCTGCATGTATCCATATAGGAGAAAAC